>NC_082639.1:128129941-128418941 GCF_028023285.1 Balaenoptera ricei | reverse complement strand
TTATTTAAAAAAATAATAGTAATTTACATGGGAAGAGGATCTGTACATGAATAAATATATATAATGTTCAATTGAACCTGATTGTGTACACCTACAACAAACACTATTCTACTCATTACCCCAATTTAAAAAATTAAAACCACGAACAGCAATTAATGAGACATAAAGTTACTGGGGTTGTCTCTGGCCCATTCCATTCTCATTTACAACCTAGGAACACGACTTTCAGGAAGGCTCAGCTGCCCTAGTAACCAGATTTGGGGATGGAGAAATGCTGCCGCCTTGTTTCCGGTTCCCACAAGAGCAGCTTTAAACACTGGGCTAACGGTCACTTAAGATGCACAGTAATTGTAGGGCTGTAAATGACACGTGTCCTCAAAAAATGTCCTGGGGTAGGTAATGGCCAAAAAAGTTCACAACACGGAAAATTTTTCAAGAAAACGGTTTCAAGAGGTAAGTGTTACTCACACTGTTATTTTAAAAAAAGAAGAACATGGATAAAAGCTCAATATCAGGAATTATTGGTTGGATGCAAATCCAAAATACAAAAAGATTTCACCACCCAATATTCAAAATGCCATCCGTAAACAGTCTACAAACAATGAATGCTGATGGGTTGGTGGAGAAATGCATACCCACTATGCTGTTGGTTGGACGTAAACTGGTAACAGCTAATCACGAGAACAGAATGGAGCTGCGTTTAAAAGGTAAAGAAATTGAGCTACCATACAATGCGGCCGATCCCCTAATGGGCCTATCACCTAAGAAGACCAGAATCGGAAAGACACAGACAGGCAAACATGCACTGTAGCAATATTTACAATAGCCAAGACATTCAAGCAAACAAAATGTCCATCAATAGATAAATGGACAAAGAAGAAGTGGTGGACGTACCGAATGGAATATTAGCCTCAGAAAAAATAAATGAACAATGCCGTTTTCAGGACTACAGATGAGACTAGAAATAATCATATTAGGTTAAGTAAGTCAAAAGGGAATGACAAATATCCTATGATATCATTTATACATGTTATCCTAAGATTGCTACCAATGAACATATTTCCACAGAAAAAGAAACTCACAGACTTAGAAAACAAATGAATGGTTAACCAAAATGAAAGGTGGGAGGATGGACAAATTAGGATTATGGAGCTAACAAACATATACGAATGTATGTTAAGTGTATATAAACATACAACACATGAACTGTATGAATTATATAATCACCAATATATATAAAATATATAATGACAAAACACCTACCATATACCAAGGGAGGTCTACTCAACATTCTGTAATAACATACATGGTAACAGCATCCGAAGAACAACAGACATATGTATGAATCATTGAGCAGATTCTGTACAGCCAGCCAATCGTAACACTCTAATCAAATTTACTCTGATAAGAAATAGAAATTAAATTTTAAAAAACAAACATAAGTAAGGAGACGTAAACTTCCGGGGTCTTGTCCCAGCACATTCCACTCTAATTCATAAGCGAGGAACATGACGTCCAGGAAGGCTCTGTTGCCCTAGTAACAAGAGTTGAGAACGTCATAATGCTGCCGCCTTGTGGCTGTTTCCCACAACAGCAGCTTTAAATCCAGTGCTAATGCTTCCCTAATAGTCACAAGGATTGCAGGGGTGTAAATGACACCTGCCCTCAAAATATGCCCTGGGGTAGGGAATAGGCAAGAAAATTCAACACATGACAAATTTTTCAAGAAGTCAATATGAAGAGGGAAGTTGTACTCACTCTTTAAAAAAAAAGCAAAAGAAAAAAATGGACATGCGTAAAGCGCAGTATAAGGAATTATTAGTCACGTGCAAATCCAACCTCCAAAAAGGTTTCAGCTCACACCAGTCAAATGACCATCAGCAAAAAGTCTACAAACTATGAATGCTGAAGGGGTTTTAGAGAACTGTGTACCTTCTAGCTGCTGGTGGGATGTAAAGTGGTAACAGCACTAAGGAAAACTGAATGGAGCTGCTTTAAAAGGTAAAAACTGAGCTACCATATGATGCGGCAGGGCACCTTCATTGCCTATAACCTAAGACCACCAGAAACGGAAAGACAGAGGCAGGCAAATGTGCAATGCAGGAATATTGAAATAGCCAAGACATGGAAGGAAAAAAAGGGTCCATAAACAGATGAATGAACAAAGAAGAAGTGGTATATGGACAGAATGGAATATCAACCACGAAAAAAAATAAAAGAATGGCATATGCAGCACCACAGAGGAGCCTAGAAATAATCACACAATGTGAAGTAAGTCAGAATGCGAAAGACAAATGTCCTATGCTATCACTTATGTTATCTGAAAATTCATAAAAATGAACATATTTCCATAGAAAAAGGCAATCTCAGATTGAGAAGACAAACTGATGGTTAAGCCAAAGAAAAGGTGTGAGGAATGGATATATTAGGATATTGGGGTTAACAAATATATACTAATACATATAAAATATATCATCCCCAAAGACCTACAGAATACCAAGAGTGGTCTACTCAACACTCTGTAATAACCTACATGGAGAAGGACCCAAAGATCAATAGATGTATGTATATGTGTAAATGAACAAGATTCTGTACACCTACAACAAAAGACATTTTCAATCAAACTTGCTCTGAGAAAAAGTACAACTTAAAGACACAAACAAGAATTAAGGAGGCTAAAACTTATGGGGGTTTGTCCTGGCACATTCCAATCTAATCTGCAACCTAACAGCACAACTTGCAGCAAGGTTCTGTTTCCCTAGCAAGCAGAGATGGCAACGTAGAAATGCTGCCACACTAAGGCCGTTTCCTCAAACAGCAGCTTTAAATCCACTGCTAATGGTCACTAATAGTCACAAGGACTGCAGGGCTGTAAATGACTCATGCCCTCAACAACTGTCCTGGGGTAGGGAATGGCCAAAAAAATCCAAACGCGGCAAATTTTTCAAGAAGGCAATTTGAAGTTGTAAGTTTAGCTCCATCTTTAAACGAATGAAAAGGACATTGATAAACGCAAAACATCAGGAATTATCAGTCGCATGCAAAGCCAATCTACACAAAGGTATCACCTCTCACCGGTCAGAATGACCATCAGCAAAAAGTCAACAAACAATAGATGTTGAAGAAGTTGTGGAGAATAGTGTAACCTCTCGGTCTAAGTGGGATGTAAACTGGTAACAGCCAATAATAGCAACAGAATGGCAGTGCGTTTCAAGGTGAAAATTGAGTTACCATATGATCCGGAAGGCCCACTGTTGGGCCTGTCACCTGTGAAAGCCAGAATCAAAAAGACACAGGATGGAAAATCGTGTATTGCAGCAGTATACACCATGGCCAAGACATGGAAGCAACAAAAATGTCCATCAGCAGATGAGTGGACGAAAAAGTGGTCCATGTACACAATGCAACATTAGACACAGAAAAGAATGAAACAATGCCGGTCGCAGCACCATAGATGAGGCTACAGATAATCACACAACTTGAAGTAAGTCAGGAAGCGACAGACACATATCCTATGATATCACGTATAGGTGTTATCTAAAAATTCATAGGAAGGAACCTATTTCCACAGAGAAGGACATTGACGTGTTCAGAAAACAAGCTTGTGGTTAGCCAGACGGAAAGGTGTGAGGAATATATAACGGAGCGTATTGGGTTTAACAGACATATGCTAATATTTATAAAATATATAATCATCAGAGACATACCGAATACCAAGAGAGGTCTACACAACTTTCTGTAATAACCTATATGGAACAGGATCCAAACATGAAAAGATATATGTATCAATGAAAGAGATTCTGTACACCTAGAACAAACACAACATTGCAATTAAATTTGCTCGGAGAAAAATGAAAATTAAACTAAGAATACCAACAGCAAATAAGTAGACATAGTTTTGGGGTGTTTGTCCTGGCACATTCCACTCTACTTTACAACCTACAAACAGGACTTCCAGGAAGGCTCTTTTCCCTTAGAAACCAGAGTTGGGAATATAGAAATGCTGCCGCCTTGTGGCCGTTTCCTGCAACAGCAGCTTTAAACCCAGAGCTAATGGTCATGTAATAGTCACAATTACTACAGGGCTCTAAATGACACCTGCCCTCAAAAAACGTACTGGTGCAAGTAATGGCCACAGGAATTCAGAACATGGCAAATTTTTCAAGGAAACAATTTGAAGAGGTAAGTTTCTCTGTTTTACTTAAAAAAAAGTACGTAGATAAAAGCTCAATATCGGGAATTTTTAGATGCATGCAAATCCAAACTACAAAAAGGTATCACCACCCAACACTCAAAATGTCATCTGTAAAAAGTCTACAAACAATAAACGCTGATGGGTTTTTTATAGAACTGTGTACCCTCAAGTTGCTGGTGGGATGTAATCTGGTAACAGCCAGTAGTGAGAACAGAATGGAGGTGCGTTGAAAGGTAAAAATTGAACTACCATATGATCTAGTAGGCCCAATGCTGGGCCTAACCCATGAGAAGACCAGAATCCAAAAGACACAGGCTGGCAAGCCTGCACTGCATCAATATTTAGCATAGCCAAGACTTGGAAGTAACCAAAATGTCCATCCACAGATGAATGTAAAAAGAAGAAGTGGTCCATGTACACAATGGAATATTCGCCGTGGAAAAGAATGAAACACTGCTCTTTGCAGCACCATAGATGAGCCTAGAGATAATCACAGAACATGAGGTAAGTCGGAAAGCAGACGACAAATATCCTGTGATATCACTCCTAGGTGTTACCTAACAACTGACACATATGAACATATTTCCACAGAGAAAGACTCCCACAGACTTAGAAAACAAACTATGGTTATCTTAAGGGAGAAGTGGGAGGAATGGATACATTAAGATTAGGGTTACCATACGTATACAAATACATATTAAACACATGTATCAAACAGACCGACCATATACCAAGGGAGGTCTACTGAACGCTCTGTAATAATTTACACGGGGGCTTGCCTGGTGGCACCGTGGTTAAGAATCCTCCTGCCAATGCAGGGGACACAGGTTCGATCCCTGGTTCGGGAAGATCCCACATGCTGCAGAGCAACTAAGCCCGTGCACCACAACTAATGAGCCTACGCTCTGGAGCCCATGAGCCATAACTACTGAGACCAGGTGCCACAACTACTGAAGCCCGCACGCCTAGAGCCCGTGTTCCGCAACAAAAGAAGCCACTACGGTGAGAAGCCCGTGCACCGCACCGGAGAGTAGCCCCCGCTCACCGCAACTAGAGAAAGCCCACAGGCAGCAAAGAAGATCCAACTCAGCCAAAAACAAATAAATAAGTAAAATAAATTTATTTAAAAAAATAATAGTAATTTACATGGGCAGAGGATCTGTACATGAATAAATATATATAATGTTCAATTGAACCTGATTGTGTACACCTACAACAAACACTATTCTACTCATTACCCCAATTTAAAAAATTAAAACCACGAACAGCAATTAATGAGACATAAAGTTACTGGGGTTGTCTCTGGCCCATTCCATTCTCATTTACAACCTAGGAACACGACTTTCTGGAAGGCTCAGCTGCCCTAGTAACCAGATTTGGGGATGGAGAAATGCTGCCGCCTTGTTTCCGGTTCCCACAAGAGCAGCTTTAAACACTGGGCTAACGGTCACTTAAGATGCACAGTAATTGTAGGGCTGTAAATGACACGTGTCCTCAAAAAATGTCCTGGGGTAGGTAATGGCCAAAAAAGTTCACAACACGGAAAATTTTTCAAGAAAACGGTTTCAAGAGGTAAGTGTTACTCACACTGTTATTTAAAAAAAAGAAGAACATGGATAAAAGCTCAATATCAGGAATTATTGGTTGGATGCAAATCCAAAATACAAAAAGATTTCACCACCCAATATTCAAAATGCCATCCGTAAACAGTCTACAAACAATGAATGCTGATGGGTTGGTGGAGAAATGCATACCCACTATGCTGTTGGTTGGACGTAAACTGGTAACAGCTAATCACGAGAACAGAATGGAGCTGCGTTTAAAAGGTAAAGAAATTGAGCTACCATACAATGCGGCCGATCCCCTAATGGGCCTATCACCTAAGAAGACCAGAATCGGAAAGACACAGACAGGCAAACATGCACTGTAGCAATATTTACAATAGCCAAGACATTCAAGCAAACAAAATGTCCATCAATAGATAAATGGACAAAGAAGAAGTGGTGGACGTACCGAATGGAATATTAGCCTCAGAAAAAATAAATGAACAATGCCGTTTTCAGGACTACAGATGAGACTAGAAATAATCATATTAGGTTAAGTAAGTCAAAAGGGAATGACAAATATCCTATGATATCATTTATACATGTTATCCTAAGATTGCTACCAATGAACATATTTCCACAGAAAAAGAAACTCACAGACTTAGAAAACAAATGAATGGTTAACCAAAATGAAAGGTGGGAGGATGGACAAATTAGGATTATGGAGCTAACAAACATATACGAATGTATGTTAAGTGTATATAAACATACAACACATGAACTGTATGAATTATATAATCACCAATATATATAAAATATATAATGACAAAACACCTACCATATACCAAGGGAGGTCTACTCAACATTCTGTAATAACATACATGGTAACAGCATCCGAAGAACAACAGACATATGTATGAATCATTGAGCAGATTCTGTACAGCCAGCCAATCGTAACACTCTAATCAAATTTACTCTGATAAGAAATAGAAATTAAATTTTAAAAAACAAACATAAGTAAGGAGACGTAAACTTCCGGGGTCTTGTCCCAGCACATTCCACTCTAATTCATAAGCGAGGAACATGACGTCCAGGAAGGCTCTGTTGCCCTAGTAACAAGAGTTGAGAACGTCATAATGCTGCCGCCTTGTGGCTGTTTCCCACAACAGCAGCTTTAAATCCAGTGCTAATGCTTCCCTAATAGTCACAAGGATTGCAGGGATGTAAATGACACCTGCCCTCAAAATATGCCCTGGGGTAGGGAATAGGCAAGAAAATTCAACACATGACAAATTTTTCAAGAAGTCAATATGAAGAGGGAAGTTGTACTCACTCTTTAAAAAAAAAGCAAAAGAAAAAAATGGACATGCGTAAAGCGCAGTATAAGGAATTATTAGTCACGTGCAAATCCAACCTCCAAAAAGGTTTCAGCTCACACCAGTCAAATGACCATCAGCAAAAAGTCTACAAACTATGAATGCTGAAGGGGTTTTAGAGAACTGTGTACCTTCTAGCTGCTGGTGGGATGTAAAGTGGTAACAGCACTAAGGAAAACTGAATGGAGCTGCTTTAAAAGGTAAAAACTGAGCTACCATATGATGCGGCAGGGCACCTTCATTGCCTATAACCTAAGACCACCAGAAACGGAAAGACAGAGGCAGGCAAATGTGCAATGCAGGAATATTGAAATAGCCAAGACATGGAAGGAAAAAAAGGGTCCATAAACAGATGAATGAACAAAGAAGAAGTGGTATATGGACAGAATGGAATATCAACCACGAAAAAAAATAAAAGAATGGCATATGCAGCACCACAGAGGAGCCTAGAAATAATCACACAATGTGAAGTAAGTCAGAATGCGAAAGACAAATGTCCTATGCTATCACTTATGTTATCTGAAAATTCATAAAAATGAACATATTTCCATAGAAAAAGGCAATCTCAGATTGAGAAGACAAACTGATGGTTAAGCCAAAGAAAAGGTGTGAGGAATGGATATATTAGGATATTGGGGTTAACAAATATATACTAATACATATAAAATATATCATCCCCAAAGACCTACAGAATACCAAGAGTGGTCTACTCAACACTCTGTAATAACCTACATGGAAAAGGACCCAAAGATCAATAGATGTATGTTTATGTGTAAATGAACAAGATTCTGTACACCTACAACAAAAGACATTTTCAATCAAACTTGCTCTGAGAAAAAGTACAACTTAAAGACACAAACAAGAATTAAGGAGGCTAAAACTTATGGGGGTTTGTCCTGGCACATTCCAATCTAATCTGCAACCTAACAGCACAACTTGCAGCAAGGTTCTGTTTCCCTAGCAAGCAGAGATGGCAACGTAGAAATGCTGCCACACTAAGGCCGTTTCCTCAAACAGCAGCTTTAAATCCACTGCTAATGGTCACTAATAGTCACAAGGACTGCAGGGCTGTAAATGACTCATGCCCTCAACAACTGTCCTGGGGTAGGGAATGGCCAAAAAAATCCAAACGCGGCAAATTTTTCAAGAAGGCAATTTGAAGTTGTAAGTTTAGCTCCATCTTTAAACGAATGAAAAGGACATTGATAAACGCAAAACATCAGGAATTATCAGTCGCATGCAAAGCCAATCTACACAAAGGTATCACCTCTCACCGGTCAGAATGACCATCAGCAAAAAGTCAACAAACAATAGATGTTGAAGAAGTTGTGGAGAATAGTGTAACCTCTCGGTCTAAGTGGGATGTAAACTGGTAACAGCCAATAATAGCAACAGAATGGCAGTGCGTTTCAAGGTGAAAATTGAGTTACCATATGATCCGGAAGGCCCACTGTTGGGCCTGTCACCTGTGAAAGCCAGAATCAAAAAGACACAGGATGGAAAATCGTGTATTGCAGCAGTATACACCATGGCCAAGACATGGAAGCAACAAAAATGTCCATCAGCAGATGAGTGGACGAAAAAGTGGTCCATGTACACAATGCAACATTAGACACAGAAAAGAATGCAACAATGCCGGTCGCAGCACCATAGATGAGGCTACAGATAATCACACAACTTGAAGTAAGTCAGGAAGCGACAGACACATATCCTATGATATCACGTATAGGTGTTATCTAAAAATTCATAGGAAGGAACCTATTTCCACAGAGAAGGACATTGACGTGTTCAGAAAACAAGCTTGTGGTTAGCCAGACGGAAAGGTGTGAGGAATATATAACGGAGCGTATTGGGTTTAACAGACATATGCTAATATTTATAAAATATATAATCATCAGAGACATACCGAATACCAAGAGAGGTCTACACAACTTTCTGTAATAACCTATATGGAACAGGATCCAAACATGAAAAGATATATGTATCAATGAAAGAGATTCTGTACACCTAGAACAAACACAACATTGCAATTAAATTTGCTCGGAGAAAAATGAAAATTAAACTAAGAATACCAACAGCAAATAAGTAGACATAGTTTTGGGGTGTTTGTCCTGGCACATTCCACTCTACTTTACAACCTACAAACAGGACTTCCAGGAAGGCTCTTTTCCCTTAGTAACCAGAGTTGGGAATATAGAAATGCTGCCCCCTTGTGGCCGTTTCCTGCAACAGCAGCTTTAAACCCAGAGCTAATGGTCATGTAATAGTCACAATTACTATAGGGCTCTAAATGACACCTGCCCTCAAAAAACGTACTGGTGCAGGTAACGGCCACAAGAATTCAGAACATGGCAAATTTTTCAAGGAAACAATTTGAAGAGGTAAGTTTCTCTGTTTTACTTTAAAAAAAAGT
Organism: Balaenoptera ricei; assembly: GCF_028023285.1. NCBI lineage: Eukaryota > Metazoa > Chordata > Mammalia > Artiodactyla > Balaenopteridae > Balaenoptera > Balaenoptera ricei. The sequence continues at coordinate 128,409,413 of NC_082639.1, read as the reverse complement.
ACGTAGATAAAAGCTCAATATCGGGAATTTTTAGATGCATGCAAATCCAAACTACAAAAAGGTATCACCACCCAACACTCAAAATGTCATCTGTAAAAAGTCTACAAACAATAAACGCTGATGGGTTTTTTATAGAACTGTGTACCCTCAAGTTGCTGGTGGGATGTAATCTGGTAACAGCCAGTAGTGAGAACAGAATGGAGGTGCGTTGAAAGGTAAAAATTGAACTACCATATGATCTAGTAGGCCCAATGCTGGGCCTAACCCATGAGAAGACCAGAATCCAAAAGACACAGGCTGGCAAGCCTGCACTGCATCAAAATTTAGCATAGCCAAGACTTGGAAGTAACCAAAATGTCCATCCACAGATGAATGTAAAAAGAAGAAGTGGTCCATGTACACAATGGAATATTCGCCGTGGAAAAGAATGAAACACTGCTCTTTGCAGCACCATAGATGAGCCTAGAGATAATCACAGAGCATGAGGTAAGTCGGAAAGCAGACGACAAATATCCTGTGATATCACTCCTAGGTGTTACCTAACAACTGACACATATGAACATATTTCCACAGAGAAAGACTCCCACAGACTTAGAAAACAAACTATGGTTATCTTAAGGGAGAAGTGGGAGGAATGGATACATTAAGATTAGGGTTACCATACGTATACAAATACATATTAAACACATGTATCAAACAGACCGACCATATACCAAGGGAGGTCTACTGAACGCTCTGTAATAATTTACACGGGGGCTTGCCTGGTGGCACCGTGGTTAAGAATCCTCCTGCCAATGCAGGGGACACAGGTTCGATCCCTGGTTCGGGAAGATCCCACATGCTGCAGAGCAACTAAGCCCGTGCACCACAACTAATGAGCCTACGCTCTGGAGCCCATGAGCCATAACCACTGAGACCAGGTGCCACAACTACTGAAGCCCGCACGCCTAGAGCCCGTGTTCCGCAACAAAAGAAGCCACTACGGTGAGAAGCCCGTGCACCGCACCGGAGAGTAGCCCCCGCTCACCGCAACTAGAGAAAGCCCACAGGCAGCAAAGAAGATCCAACTCAGCCAAAAACAAATAAATAAGTAAAATAAATTTATTTAAAAAAATAATAGTAATTTACATGGGAAGAGGATCTGTACATGAATAAATATATATAATGTTCAATTGAACCTGATTGTGTACACCTACAACAAACACTATTCTACTCATTACCCCAATTTAAAAAATTAAAACCACGAACAGCAATTAATGAGACATAAAGTTACTGGGGTTGTCTCTGGCCCATTCCATTCTCATTTACAACCTAGGAACACGACTTTCAGGAAGGCTCAGCTGCCCTAGTAACCAGATTTGGGGATGGAGAAATGCTGCCGCCTTGTTTCCGGTTCCCACAAGAGCAGCTTTAAACACTGGGCTAACGGTCACTTAAGATGCACAGTAATTGTAGGGCTGTAAATGACACGTGTCCTCAAAAAATGTCCTGGGGTAGGTAATGGCCAAAAAAGTTCACAACACGGAAAATTTTTCAAGAAAACGGTTTCAAGAGGTAAGTGTTACTCACACTGTTATTTTAAAAAAAGAAGAACATGGATAAAAGCTCAATATCAGGAATTATTGGTTGGATGCAAATCCAAAATACAAAAAGATTTCACCACCCAATATTCAAAATGCCATCCGTAAACAGTCTACAAACAATGAATGCTGATGGGTTGGTGGAGAAATGCATACCCACTATGCTGTTGGTTGGACGTAAACTGGTAACAGCTAATCACGAGAACAGAATGGAGCTGCGTTTAAAAGGTAAAGAAATTGAGCTACCATACAATGCGGCCGATCCCCTAATGGGCCTATCACCTAAGAAGACCAGAATCGGAAAGACACAGACAGGCAAACATGCACTGTAGCAATATTTACAATAGCCAAGACATTCAAGCAAACAAAATGTCCATCAATAGATAAATGGACAAAGAAGAAGTGGTGGACGTACCGAATGGAATATTAGCCTCAGAAAAAATAAATGAACAATGCCGTTTTCAGGACTACAGATGAGACTAGAAATAATCATATTAGGTTAAGTAAGTCAAAAGGGAATGACAAATATCCTATGATATCATTTATACATGTTATCCTAAGATTGCTACCAATGAACATATTTCCACAGAAAAAGAAACTCACAGACTTAGAAAACAAATGAATGGTTAACCAAAATGAAAGGTGGGAGGATGGACAAATTAGGATTATGGAGCTAACAAACATATACGAATGTATGTTAAGTGTATATAAACATACAACACATGAACTGTATGAATTATATAATCACCAATATATATAAAATATATAATGACAAAACACCTACCATATACCAAGGGAGGTCTACTCAACATTCTGTAATAACATACATGGTAACAGCATCCGAAGAACAACAGACATATGTATGAATCATTGAGCAGATTCTGTACAGCCAGCCAATCGTAACACTCTAATCAAATTTACTCTGATAAGAAATAGAAATTAAATTTTAAAAAACAAACATAAGTAAGGAGACGTAAACTTCCGGGGTCTTGTCCCAGCACATTCCACTCTAATTCATAAGCGAGGAACATGACGTCCAGGAAGGCTCTGTTGCCCTAGTAACAAGAGTTGAGAACGTCATAATGCTGCCGCCTTGTGGCTGTTTCCCACAACAGCAGCTTTAAATCCAGTGCTAATGCTTCCCTAATAGTCACAAGGATTGCAGGGGTGTAAATGACACCTGCCCTCAAAATATGCCCTGGGGTAGGGAATAGGCAAGAAAATTCAACACATGACAAATTTTTCAAGAAGTCAATATGAAGAGGGAAGTTGTACTCACTCTTTAAAAAAAAAGCAAAAGAAAAAAATGGACATGCGTAAAGCGCAGTATAAGGAATTATTAGTCACGTGCAAATCCAACCTCCAAAAAGGTTTCAGCTCACACCAGTCAAATGACCATCAGCAAAAAGTCTACAAACTATGAATGCTGAAGGGGTTTTAGAGAACTGTGTACCTTCTAGCTGCTGGTGGGATGTAAAGTGGTAACAGCACTAAGGAAAACTGAATGGAGCTGCTTTAAAAGGTAAAAACTGAGCTACCATATGATGCGGCAGGGCACCTTCATTGCCTATAACCTAAGACCACCAGAAACGGAAAGACAGAGGCAGGCAAATGTGCAATGCAGGAATATTGAAATAGCCAAGACATGGAAGGAAAAAAAGGGTCCATAAACAGATGAATGAACAAAGAAGAAGTGGTATATGGACAGAATGGAATATCAACCACGAAAAAAAATAAAAGAATGGCATATGCAGCACCACAGAGGAGCCTAGAAATAATCACACAATGTGAAGTAAGTCAGAATGCGAAAGACAAATGTCCTATGCTATCACTTATGTTATCTGAAAATTCATAAAAATGAACATATTTCCATAGAAAAAGGCAATCTCAGATTGAGAAGACAAACTGATGGTTAAGCCAAAGAAAAGGTGTGAGGAATGGATATATTAGGATATTGGGGTTAACAAATATATACTAATACATATAAAATATATCATCCCCAAAGACCTACAGAATACCAAGAGTGGTCTACTCAACACTCTGTAATAACCTACATGGAAAAGGACCCAAAGATCAATAGATGTATGTTTATGTGTAAATGAACAAGATTCTGTACACCTACAACAAAAGACATTTTCAATCAAACTTGCTCTGAGAAAAAGTACAACTTAAAGACAAAAACAAGAATTAAGGAGGCTAAAACTTATGGGGGTTTGTCCTGGCACATTCCAATCTAATCTGCAACCTAACAGCACAACTTGCAGCAAGGTTCTGTTTCCCTAGCAAGCAGAGATGGCAACGTAGAAATGCTGCCACACTAAGGCCGTTTCCTCAAACAGCAGCTTTAAATCCACTGCTAATGGTCACTAATAGTCACAAGGACTGCAGGGCTGTAAATGACTCATGCCCTCAACAACTGTCCTGGGGTAGGGAATGGCCAAAAAAATCCAAACGCGGCAAATTTTTCAAGAAGGCAATTTGAAGTTGTAAGTTTAGCTCCATCTTTAAACGAATGAAAAGGACATTGATAAACGCAAAACATCAGGAATTATCAGTCGCATGCAAAGCCAATCTACACAAAGGTATCACCTCTCACCGGTCAGAATGACCATCAGCAAAAAGTCAACAAACAATAGATGTTGAAGAAGTTGTGGAGAATAGTGTAACCTCTCGGTCTAAGTGGGATGTAAACTGGTAACAGCCAATAATAGCAACAGAATGGCAGTGCGTTTCAAGGTGAAAATTGAGTTACCATATGATCCGGAAGGCCCACTGTTGGGCCTGTCACCTGTGAAAGCCAGAATCAAAAAGACACAGGATGGAAAATCGTGTATTGCAGCAGTATACACCATGGCCAAGACATGGAAGCAACAAAAATGTCCATCAGCAGATGAGTGGACGAAAAAGTGGTCCATGTACACAATGCAACATTAGACACAGAAAAGAATGCAACAATGCCGGTCGCAGCACCATAGATGAGGCTACAGATAATCACACAACTTGAAGTAAGTCAGGAAGCGACAGACACATATCCTATGATATCACGTATAGGTGTTATCTAAAAATTCATAGGAAGGAACCTATTTCCACAGAGAAGGACATTGACGTGTTCAGAAAACAAGCTTGTGGTTAGCCAGACGGAAAGGTGTGAGGAATATATAACGGAGCGTATTGGGTTTAACAGACATATGCTAATATTTATAAAATATATAATCATCAGAGACATACCGAATACCAAGAGAGGTCTACACAACTTTCTGTAATAACCTATATGGAACAGGATCCAAACATGAAAAGATATATGTATCAATGAAAGAGATTCTGTACACCTAGAACAAACACAACATTGCAATTAAATTTGCTCGGAGAAAAATGAAAATTAAACTAAGAATACCAACAGCAAATAAGTAGACATAGTTTTGGGGTGTTTGTCCTGGCACATTCCACTCTACTTTACAACCTACAAACAGGACTTCCAGGAAGGCTCTTTTCCCTTAGTAACCAGAGTTGGGAATATAGAAATGCTGCCCCCTTGTGGCCGTTTCCTGCAACAGCAGCTTTAAACCCAGAGCTAATGGTCATGTAATAGTCACAATTACTATAGGGCTCTAAATGACACCTGCCCTCAAAAAACGTACTGGTGCAGGTAACGGCCACAAGAATTCAGAACATGGCAAATTTTTCAAGGAAACAATTTGAAGAGGTAAGTTTCTCTGTTTTACTTTAAAAAAAAGTACGTAGATAAAAGCTCAATATCGGGAATTTTTAGATGCATGCAAATCCAAACTACAAAAAGGTATCACCACCCAACACTCAAAATGTCATCTGTAAAAAGTCTACAAACAATAAACGCTGATGGGTTTTTTATAGAACTGTGTACCCTCAAGTTGCTGGTGGGATGTAATCTGGTAACAGCCAGTAGTGAGAACAGAATGGAGGTGCGTTGAAAGGTAAAAATTGAACTACCATATGATCTAGTAGGCCCAATGCTGGGCCTAACCCATGAGAAGACCAGAATCCAAAAGACACAGGCTGGCAAGCCTGCACTGCATCAATATTTAGCATAGCCAAGACTTGGAAGTAACCAAAATGTCCATCCACAGATGAATGTAAAAAGAAGAAGTGGTCCATGTACACAATGGAATATTCGCCGTGGAAAAGAATGAAACACTGCTCTTTGCAGCACCATAGATGAGCCTAGAGATAATCACAGAGCATGAGGTAAGTCGGAAAGCAGACGACAAATATCCTGTGATATCACTCCTAGGTGTTACCTAACAACTGACACATATGAACATATTTCCACAGAGAAAGACTCCCACAGACTTAGAAAACAAACTATGGTTATCTTAAGGGAGAAGTGGGAGGAATGGATACATTAAGATTAGGGTTACCATACGTATACAAATACATATTAAACACATGTATCAAACAGACCGACCATATACCAAGGGAGGTCTACTGAACGCTCTGTAATAATTTACACGGGGGCTTGCCTGGTGGCACCGTGGTTAAGAATCCTCCTGCCAATGCAGGGGACACAGGTTCGATCCCTGGTTCGGGAAGATCCCACATGCTGCAGAGCAACTAAGCCCGTGCACCACAACTAATGAGCCTACGCTCTGGAGCCCATGAGCCATAACCACTGAGACCAGGTGCCACAACTACTGAAGCCCACACGCCTAGAGCCCGTGTTCCGCAACAAAAGAAGCCACTACGGTGAGAAGCCCGTGCACCGCACCGGAGAGTAGCCCCCGCTCACCGCAACTAGAGAAAGCCCACAGGCAGCAAAGAAGATCCAACTCAGCCAAAAACAAATAAATAAGTAAAATAAATTTATTTAAAAAAATAATAGTAATTTACATGGGAAGAGGATCTGTACATGAATAAATATATATAATGTTCAATTGAACCTGATTGTGTACACCTACAACAAACACTATTCTACTCATTACCCCAATTTAAAAAATTAAAACCACGAACAGCAATTAATGAGACATAAAGTTACTGGGGTTGTCTCTGGCCCATTCTATTCTCATTTACAACCTAGGAACACGACTTTCAGGAAGGCTCAGCTGCCCTAGTAACCAGATTTGGGGATGGAGAAATGCTGCCGCCTTGTTTCCTGTTCCCACAAGAGCAGCTTTAAACACTGGGCTAACGGTCACTTGAGATGCACAGTAATTGTAGGGCTGTAAATGACACGTGTCCTCAAAAAATGTCCTGGGGTAGGTAATGGCCAAAAAAGTTCACAACACGGAAAATTTTTCAAGAAAACGGTTTCAAGAGGTAAGTGTTACTCACACTGTTATTTTAAAAAAAGAAGAACATGGATAAAAGCTCAATATCAGGAATTATTGGTTGGATGCAAATCCAAAATACAAAAAGATTTCACCACCCAATATTCAAAATGCCATCCGTAAACAGTCTACAAACAATGAATGCTGATGGGTTGGTGGAGAAATGCATACCCACTATGCTGTTGGTTGGACGTAAACTGGTAACAGCTAATCACGAGAACAGAATGGAGCTGCGTTTAAAAGGTAAAGAAATTGAGCTACCATACAATGCGGCCGATCCCCTAATGGGCCTATCACCTAAGAAGACCAGAATCGGAAAGACACAGACAGGCAAACATGCACTGTAGCAATATTTACAATAGCCAAGACATTCAAGCAAACAAAATGTCCATCAATAGATAAATGGACAAAGAAGAAGTGGTGGACGTACCGAATGGAATATTAGCCTCAGAAAAAATAAATGAACAATGCCGTTTTCAGGACTACAGATGAGACTAGAAATAATCATATTAGGTTAAGTAAGTCAAAAGGGAATGACAAATATCCTATGATATCATTTATACATGTTATCCTAAGATTGCTACCAATGAACATATTTCCACAGAAAAAGAAACTCACAGACTTAGAAAACAAATGAATGGTTAACCAAAATGAAAGGTGGGAGGATGGACAAATTAGGATTATGGAGCTAACAAACATATACGAATGTATGTTAAGTGTATATAAACATACAACACATGAACTGTATGAATTATATAATCACCAATATATATAAAATATATAATGACAAAACACCTACCATATACCAAGGGAGGTCTACTCAACATTCTGTAATAACATACATGGTAACAGCATCCGAAGAACAACAGACATATGTATGAATCATTGAGCAGATTCTGTACAGCCAGCCAATCGTAACACTCTAATCAAATTTACTCTGATAAGAAATAGAAATTAAATTTTAAAAAACAAACATAAGTAAGGAGACGTAAACTTCCGGGGTCTTGTCCCAGCACATTCCACTCTAATTCATAAGCGAGGAACATGACGTCCAGGAAGGCTCTGTTGCCCTAGTAACAAGAGTTGAGAACGTCATAATGCTGCCGCCTTGTGGCTGTTTCCCACAACAGCAGCTTTAAATCCAGTGCTAATGCTTCCCTAATAGTCACAAGGATTGCAGGGATGTAAATGACACCTGCCCTCAAAATATGCCCTGGGGTAGGGAATAGGCAAGAAAATTCAACACATGACAAATTTTTCAAGAAGTCAATATGAAGAGGGAAGTTGTACTCACTCTTTAAAAAAAAAGCAAAAGAAAAAAATGGACATGCGTAAAGCGCAGTATAAGGAATTATTAGTCACGTGCAAATCCAACCTCCAAAAAGGTTTCAGCTCACACCAGTCAAATGACCATCAGCAAAAAGTCTACAAACTATGAATGCTGAAGGGGTTTTAGAGAACTGTGTACCTTCTAGCTGCTGGTGGGATGTAAAGTGGTAACAGCACTAAGGAAAACTGAATGGAGCTGCTTTAAAAGGTAAAAACTGAGCTACCATATGATGCGGCAGGGCACCTTCATTGCCTATAACCTAAGACCACCAGAAACGGAAAGACAGAGGCAGGCAAATGTGCAATGCAGGAATATTGAAATAGCCAAGACATGGAAGGAAAAAAAGGGTCCATAAACAGATGAATGAACAAAGAAGAAGTGGTATATGGACAGAATGGAATATCAACCACGAAAAAAAATAAAAGAATGGCATATGCAGCACCACAGAGGAGCCTAGAAATAATCACACAATGTGAAGTAAGTCAGAATGCGAAAGACAAATGTCCTATGCTATCACTTATGTTATCTGAAAATTCATAAAAATGAACATATTTCCATAGAAAAAGGCAATCTCAGATTGAGAAGACAAACTGATGGTTAAGCCAAAAAAAAGGTGTGAGGAATGGATATATTAGGATATTGGGGTTAACAAATATATACTAATACATATAAAATATATCATCCCCAAAGACCTACAGAATACCAAGAGTGGTCTACTCAACACTCTGTAATAACCTACATGGAAAAGGACCCAAAGATCAATAGATGTATGTTTATGTGTAAATGAACAAGATTCTGTACACCTACAACAAAAGACATTTTCAATCAAACTTGCTCTGAGAAAAAGTACAACTTAAAGACACAAACAAGAATTAAGGAGGCTAAAACTTATGGGGGTTTGTCCTGGCACATTCCAATCTAATCTGCAACCTAACAGCACAACTTGCAGCAAGGTTCTGTTTCCCTAGCAAGCAGAGATGGCAACGTAGAAATGCTGCCACACTAAGGCCGTTTCCTCAAACAGCAGCTTTAAATCCACTGCTAATGGTCACTAATAGTCACAAGGACTGCAGGGCTGTAAATGACTCATGCCCTCAACAACTGTCCTGGGGTAGGGAATGGCCAAAAAAATCCAAACGCGGCAAATTTTTCAAGAAGGCAATTTGAAGTTGTAAGTTTAGCTCCATCTTTATACGAATGAAAAGGACATTGATAAACGCAAAACATCAGGAATTATCAGTCGCATGCAAAGCCAATCTACACAAAGGTATCACCTCTCACCGGTCAGAATGACCATCAGCAAAAAGTCAACAAACAATAGATGTTGAAGAAGTTGTGGAGAATAGTGTAACCTCTCGGTCTAAGTGGGATGTAAACTGGTAACAGCCAATAATAGCAACAGAATGGCAGTGCGTTTCAAGGTGAAAATTGAGTTACCATATGATCCGGAAGGCCCACTGTTGGGCCTGTCACCTGTGAAAGCCAGAATCAAAAAGACACAGGATGGAAAATCGTGTATTGCAGCAGTATACACCATGGCCAAGACATGGAAGCAACAAAAATGTCCATCAGCAGATGAGTGGACGAAAAAGTGGTCCATGTACACAATGCAACATTAGACACAGAAAAGAATGCAACAATGCCGGTCGCAGCACCATAGATGAGGCTACAGATAATCACACAACTTGAAGTAAGTCAGGAAGCGACAGACACATATCCTATGATATCACGTATAGGTGTTATCTAAAAATTCATAGGAAGGAACCTATTTCCACAGAGAAGGACATTGACGTGTTCAGAAAACAAGCTTGTGGTTAGCCAGACGGAAAGGTGTGAGGAATATATAACGGAGCGTATTGGGTTTAACAGACATATGCTAATATTTATAAAATATATAATCATCAGAGACATACCGAATACCAAGAGAGGTCTACACAACTTTCTGTAATAACCTATATGGAACAGGATCCAAACATGAAAAGATATATGTATCAATGAAAGAGATTCTGTACACCTAGAACAAACACAACATTGCAATTAAATTTGCTCGGAGAAAAATGAAAATTAAACTAAGAATACCAACAGCAAATAAGTAGACATAGTTTTGGGGTGTTTGTCCTGGCACATTCCACTCTACTTTACAACCTACAAACAGGACTTCCAGGAAGGCTCTTTTCCCTTAGTAACCAGAGTTGGGAATATAGAAATGCTGCCCCCTTGTGGCCGTTTCCTGCAACAGCAGCTTTAAACCCAGAGCTAATGGTCATGTAATAGTCACAATTACTATAGGGCTCTAAATGACACCTGCCCTCAAAAAACGTACTGGTGCAGGTAACGGCCACAAGAATTCAGAACATGGCAAATTTTTCAAGGAAACAATTTGAAGAGGTAAGTTTCTCTGTTTTACTTTAAAAAAAAGTACGTAGATAAAAGCTCAATATCGGGAATTTTTAGATGCATGCAAATCCAAACTACAAAAAGGTATCACCACCCAACACTCAAAATGTCATCTGTAAAAAGTCTACAAACAATAAACGCTGATGGGTTTTTTATAGAACTGTGTACCCTCAAGTTGCTGGTGGGATGTAATCTGGTAACAGCCAGTAGTGAGAACAGAATGGAGGTGCGTTGAAAGGTAAAAATTGAACTACCATATGATCTAGTAGGCCCAATGCTGGGCCTAACCCATGAGAAGACCAGAATCCAAAAGACACAGGCTGGCAAGCCTGCACTGCATCAATATTTAGCATAGCCAAGACTTGGAAGTAACCAAAATGTCCATCCACAGATGAATGTAAAAAGAAGAAGTGGTCCATGTACACAATGGAATATTCGCCGTGGAAAAGAATGAAACACTGCTCTTTGCAGCACCATAGATGAGCCTAGAGATAATCACAGAGCATGAGGTAAGTCGGAAAGCAGACGACAAATATCCTGTGATATCACTCCTAGGTGTTACCTAACAACTGACACATATGAACATATTTCCACAGAGAAAGACTCCCACAGACTTAGAAAACAAACTATGGTTATCTTAAGGGAGAAGTGGGAGGAATGGATACATTAAGATTAGGGTTACCATACGTATACAAATACATATTAAACACATGTATCAAACAGACCGACCATATACCAAGGGAGGTCTACTGAACGCTCTGTAATAATTTACACGGGGGCTTGCCTGGTGGCACCGTGGTTAAGAATCCTCCTGCCAATGCAGGGGACACAGGTTCGATCCCTGGTTCGGGAAGATCCCACATGCTGCAGAGCAACTAAGCCCGTGCACCACAACTAATGAGCCTACGCTCTGGAGCCCATGAGCCATAACCACTGAGACCAGGTGCCACAACTACTGAAGCCCACACGCCTAGAGCCCGTGTTCCGCAACAAAAGAAGCCACTACGGTGAGAAGCCCGTGCACCGCACCGGAGAGTAGCCCCCGCTCACCGCAACTAGAGAAAGCCCACAGGCAGCAAAGAAGATCCAACTCAGCCAAAAACAAATAAATAAGTAAAATAAATTTATTTAAAAAAATAATAGTAATTTACATGGGAAGAGGATCTGTACATGAATAAATATATATAATGTTCAATTGAACCTGATTGTGTACACCTACAACAAACACTATTCTACTCATTACCCCAATTTAAAAAATTAAAACCACGAACAGCAATTAATGAGACATAAAGTTACTGGGGTTGTCTCTGGCCCATTCTATTCTCATTTACAACCTAGGAACACGACTTTCAGGAAGGCTCAGCTGCCCTAGTAACCAGATTTGGGGATGGAGAAATGCTGCCGCCTTGTTTCCTGTTCCCACAAGAGCAGCTTTAAACACTGGGCTAACGGTCACTTGAGATGCACAGTAATTGTAGGGCTGTAAATGACACGTGTCCTCAAAAAATGTCCTGGGGTAGGTAATGGCCAAAAAAGTTCACAACACGGAAAATTTTTCAAGAAAACGGTTTCAAGAGGTAAGTGTTACTCACACTGTTATTTTAAAAAAAGAAGAACATGGATAAAAGCTCAATATCAGGAATTATTGGTTGGATGCAAATCCAAAATACAAAAAGATTTCACCACCCAATATTCAAAATGCCATCCGTAAACAGTCTACAAACAATGAATGCTGATGGGTTGGTGGAGAAATGCATACCCACTATGCTGTTGGTTGGACGTAAACTGGTAACAGCTAATCACGAGAACAGAATGGAGCTGCGTTTAAAAGGTAAAGAAATTGAGCTACCATACAATGCGGCCGATCCCCTAATGGGCCTATCACCTAAGAAGACCAGAATCGGAAAGACACAGACAGGCAAACATGCACTGTAGCAATATTTACAATAGCCAAGACATTCAAGCAAACAAAATGTCCATCAATAGATAAATGGACAAAGAAGAAGTGGTGGACGTACCGAATGGAATATTAGCCTCAGAAAAAATAAATGAACAATGCCGTTTTCAGGACTACAGATGAGACTAGAAATAATCATATTAGGTTAAGTAAGTCAAAAGGGAATGACAAATATCCTATGATATCATTTATACATGTTATCCTAAGATTGCTACCAATGAACATATTTCCACAGAAAAAGAAACTCACAGACTTAGAAAACAAATGAATGGTTAACCAAAATGAAAGGTGGGAGGATGGACAAATTAGGATTATGGAGCTAACAAACATATACGAATGTATGTTAAGTGTATATAAACATACAACACATGAACTGTATGAATTATATAATCACCAATATATAGAAAATATATAATGACAAAACACCTACCATATACCAAGGGAGGTCTACTCAACATTCTGTAATAACATACATGGTAACAGCATCCGAAGAACAACAGACATATGTATGAATCATTGAGCAGATTCTGTACAGCCAGCCAATCGTAACACTCTAATCAAATTTACTCTGATAAGAAATAGAAATTAAATTTTAAAAAACAAACATAAGTAAGGAGACGTAAACTTCCGGGGTCTTGTCCCAGCACATTCCACTCTAATTCATAAGCGAGGAACATGACGTCCAGGAAGGCTCTGTTGCCCTAGTAACAAGAGTTGAGAACGTCATAATGCTGCCGCCTTGTGGCTGTTTCCCACAACAGCAGCTTTAAATCCAGTGCTAATGCTTCCCTAATAGTCACAAGGATTGCAGGGATGTAAATGACACCTGCCCTCAAAATATGCCCTGGGGTAGGGAATAGGCAAGAAAATTCAACACATGACAAATTTTTCAAGAAGTCAATATGAAGAGGGAAGTTGTACTCACTCTTTAAAAAAAAAGCAAAAGAAAAAAATGGACATGCGTAAAGCGCAGTATAAGGAATTATTAGTCACGTGCAAATCCAACCTCCAAAAAGGTTTCAGCTCACACCAGTCAAATGACCATCAGCAAAAAGTCTACAAACTATGAATGCTGAAGGGGTTTTAGAGAACTGTGTACCTTCTAGCTGCTGGTGGGATGTAAAGTGGTAACAGCACTAAGGAAAACTGAATGGAGCTGCTTTAAAAGGTAAAAACTGAGCTACCATATGATGCGGCAGGGCACCTTCATTGCCTATAACCTAAGACCACCAGAAACGGAAAGACAGAGGCAGGCAAATGTGCAATGCAGGAATATTGAAATAGCCAAGACATGGAAGGAAAAAAAGGGTCCATAAACAGATGAATGAACAAAGAAGAAGTGGTATATGGACAGAATGGAATATCAACCACGAAAAAAAATAAAAGAATGGCATATGCAGCACCACAGAGGAGCCTAGAAATAATCACACAATGTGAAGTAAGTCAGAATGCGAAAGACAAATGTCCTATGCTATCACTTATGTTATCTGAAAATTCATAAAAATGAACATATTTCCATAGAAAAAGGCAATCTCAGATTGAGAAGACAAACTGATGGTTAAGCCAAAGAAAAGGTGTGAGGAATGGATATATTAGGATATTGGGGTTAACAAATATATACTAATACATATAAAATATATCATCCCCAAAGACCTACAGAATACCAAGAGTGGTCTACTCAACACTCTGTAATAACCTACATGGAAAAGGACCCAAAGATCAATAGATGTATGTTTATGTGTAAATGAACAAGATTCTGTACACCTACAACAAAAGACATTTTCAATCAAACTTGCTCTGAGAAAAAGTACAACTTAAAGACACAAACAAGAATTAAGGAGGCTAAAACTTATGGGGGTTTGTCCTGGCACATTCCAATCTAATCTGCAACCTAACAGCACAACTTGCAGCAAGGTTCTGTTTCCCTAGCAAGCAGAGATGGCAACGTAGAAATGCTGCCACACTAAGGCCGTTTCCTCAAACAGCAGCTTTAAATCCACTGCTAATGGTCACTAATAGTCACAAGGACTGCAGGGCTGTAAATGACTCATGCCCTCAACAACTGTCCTGGGGTAGGGAATGGCCAAAAAAATCCAAACGCGGCAAATTTTTCAAGAAGGCAATTTGAAGTTGTAAGTTTAGCTCCATCTTTAAACGAATGAAAAGGACATTGATAAACGCAAAACATCAGGAATTATCAGTCGCATGCAAAGCCAATCTACACAAAGGTATCACCTCTCACCGGTCAGAATGACCATCAGCAAAAAGTCAACAAACAATAGATGTTGAAGAAGTTGTGGAGAATAGTGTAACCTCTCGGTCTAAGTGGGATGTAAACTGGTAACAGCCAATAATAGCAACAGAATGGCAGTGCGTTTCAAGGTGAAAATTGAGTTACCATATGATCCGGAAGGCCCACTGTTGGGCCTGTCACCTGTGAAAGCCAGAATCAAAAAGACACAGGATGGAAAATCGTGTATTGCAGCAGTATACACCATGGCCAAGACATGGAAGCAACAAAAATGTCCATCAGCAGATGAGTGGACGAAAAAGTGGTCCATGTACACAATGCAACATTAGACACAGAAAAGAATGCAACAATGCCGGTCGCAGCACCATAGATGAGGCTACAGATAATCACACAACTTGAAGTAAGTCAGGAAGCGACAGACACATATCCTATGATATCACGTATAGGTGTTATCTAAAAATTCATAGGAAGGAACCTATTTCCACAGAGAAGGACATTGACGTGTTCAGAAAACAAGCTTGTGGTTAGCCAGACGGAAAGGTGTGAGGAATATATAACGGAGCGTATTGGGTTTAACAGACATATGCTAATATTTATAAAATATATAATCATCAGAGACATACCGAATACCAAGAGAGGTCTACACAACTTTCTGTAATAACCTATATGGAACAGGATCCAAACATGAAAAGATATATGTATCAATGAAAGAGATTCTGTACACCTAGAACAAACACAACATTGCAATTAAATTTGCTCGGAGAAAAATGAAAATTAAACTAAGAATACCAACAGCAAATAAGTAGACATAGTTTTGGGGTGTTTGTCCTGGCACATTCCACTCTACTTTACAACCTACAAACAGGACTTCCAGGAAGGCTCTTTTCCCTTAGTAACCAGAGTTGGGAATATAGAAATGCTGCCCCCTCGTGGCCGTTTCCTGCAACAGCAGCTTTAAACCCAGAGCTAATGGTCATGTAATAGTCACAATTACTATAGGGCTCTAAATGACACCTGCCCTCAAAAAACGTACTGGTGCAGGTAACGGCCACAAGAATTCAGAACATGGCAAATTTTTCAAGGAAACAATTTGAAGAGGTAAGTTTCTCTGTTTTACTTTAAAAAAAAGTACGTAGATAAAAGCTCAATATCGGGAATTTTTAGATGCATGCAAATCCAAACTACAAAAAGGTATCACCACCCAACACTCAAAATGTCATCTGTAAAAAGTCTACAAACAATAAACGCTGATGGGTTTTTTATAGAACTGTGTACCCTCAAGTTGCTGGTGGGATGTAATCTGGTAACAGCCAGTAGTGAGAACAGAATGGAGGTGCGTTGAAAGGTAAAAATTGAACTACCATATGATCTAGTAGGCCCAATGCTGGGCCTAACCCATGAGAAGACCAGAATCCAAAAGACACAGGCTGGCAAGCCTGCACTGCATCAATATTTAGCATAGCCAAGACTTGGAAGTAACCAAAATGTCCATCCACAGATGAATGTAAAAAGAAGAAGTGGTCCATGTACACAATGGAATATTCGCCGTGGAAAAGAATGAAACACTGCTCTTTGCAGCACCATAGATGAGCCTAGAGATAATCACAGAGCATGAGGTAAGTCGGAAAGCAGACGACAAATATCCTGTGATATCACTCCTAGGTGTTACCTAACAACTGACACATATGAACATATTTCCACAGAGAAAGACTCCCACAGACTTAGAAAACAAACTATGGTTATCTTAAGGGAGAAGTGGGAGGAATGGATACATTAAGATTAGGGTTACCATACGTATACAAATACATATTAAACACATATATCAAACAGACCGACCATATACCAAGGGAGGTCTACTGAACGCTCTGTAATAATTTACACGGGGGCTTGCCTGGTGGCACCGTGGTTAAGAATCCTCCTGCCAATGCAGGGGACACAGGTTCGATCCCTGGTTCGGGAAGATCCCACATGCTGCAGAGCAACTAAGCCCGTGCACCACAACTAATGAGCCTACGCTCTGGAGCCCATGAGCCATAACCACTGAGACCAGGTGCCACAACTACTGAAGCCCACACGCCTAGAGCCCGTGTTCCGCAACAAAAGAAGCCACTACGGTGAGAAGCCCGTGCACCGCACCGGAGAGTAGCCCCCGCTCACCGCAACTAGAGAAAGCCCACAGGCAGCAAAGAAGATCCAACTCAGCCAAAAACAAATAAATAAGTAAAATACATTTATTTAAAAAAATAATAGTAATTTACATGGGAAGAGGATCTGTACATGAATAAATATATATAATGTTCAATTGAACCTGATTGTGTACACCTACAACAAACACTATTCTACTCATTACCCCAATTTAAAAAATTAAAACCACGAACAGCAATTAATGAGACATAAAGTTACTGGGGTTGTCTCTGGCCCATTCTATTCTCATTTACAACCTAGGAACACGACTTTCAGGAAGGCTCAGCTGCCCTAGTAACCAGATTTGGGGATGGAGAAATGCTGCCGCCTTGTTTCCTGTTCCCACAAGAGCAGCTTTAAACACTGGGCTAACGGTCACTTGAGATGCACAGTAATTGTAGGGCTGTAAATGACACGTGTCCTCAAAAAATATCCTGGGGTAGGTAATGGCCAAAAAAGTTCACAACACGGAAAATTTTTCAAGAAAACGGTTTCAAGAGGTAAGTGTTACTCACACTGTTATTTTAAAAAAAGAAGAACATGGATAAAAGCTCAATATCAGGAATTATTGGTTGGATGCAAATCCAAAATACAAAAAGATTTCACCACCCAATATTCAAAATGCCATCCGTAAACAGTCTACAAACAATGAATGCTGATGGGTTGGTGGAGAAATGCATACCCACTATGCTGTTGGTTGGACGTAAACTGGTAACAGCTAATCACGAGAACAGAATGGAGCTGCGTTTAAAAGGTAAAGAAATTGAGCTACCATACAATGCGGCCGATCCCCTAATGGGCCTATCACCTAAGAAGACCAGAATCGGAAAGACACAGACAGGCAAACATGCACTGTAGCAATATTTACAATAGCCAAGACATTCAAGCAAACAAAATGTCCATCAATAGATAAATGGACAAAGAAGAAGTGGTGGACGTACCGAATGGAATATTAGCCTCAGAAAAAATAAATGAACAATGCCGTTTTCAGGACTACAGATGAGACTAGAAATAATCATATTAGGTTAAGTAAGTCAAAAGGGAATGACAAATATCCTATGATATCATTTATACATGTTATCCTAAGATTGCTACCAATGAACATATTTCCACAGAAAAAGAAACTCACAGACTTAGAAAACAAATGAATGGTTAACCAAAATGAAAGGTGGGAGGATGGACAAATTAGGATTATGGAGCTAACAAACATATACGAATGTATGTTAAGTGTATATAAACATACAACACATGAACTGTATGAATTATATAATCACCAATATATATAAAATATATAATGACAAAACACCTACCATATACCAAGGGAGGTCTACTCAACATTCTGTAATAACATACATGGTAACAGCATCCGAAGAACAACAGACATATGTATGAATCATTGAGCAGATTCTGTACAGCCAGCCAATCGTAACACTCTAATCAAATTTACTCTGATAAGAAATAGAAATTAAATTTTAAAAAACAAACATAAGTAAGGAGACGTAAACTTCCGGGGTCTTGTCCCAGCACATTCCACTCTAATTCATAAGCGAGGAACATGACGTCCAGGAAGGCTCTGTTGCCCTAGTAACAAGAGTTGAGAACGTCATAATGCTGCCGCCTTGTGGCTGTTTCCCACAACAGCAGCTTTAAATCCAGTGCTAATGCTTCCCTAATAGTCACAAGGATTGCAGGGATGTAAATGACACCTGCCCTCAAAATATGCCCTGGGGTAGGGAATAGGCAAGAAAATTCAACACATGACAAATTTTTCAAGAAGTCAATATGAAGAGGGAAGTTGTACTCACTCTTTAAAAAAAAAGCAAAAGAAAAAAATGGACATGCGTAAAGCGCAGTATAAGGAATTATTAGTCACGTGCAAATCCAACCTCCAAAAAGGTTTCAGCTCACACCAGTCAAATGACCATCAGCAAAAAGTCTACAAACTATGAATGCTGAAGGGGTTTTAGAGAACTGTGTACCTTCTAGCTGCTGGTGGGATGTAAAGTGGTAACAGCACTAAGGAAAACTGAATGGAGCTGCTTTAAAAGGTAAAAACTGAGCTACCATATGATGCGGCAGGGCACCTTCATTGCCTATAACCTAAGACCACCAGAAACGGAAAGACAGAGGCAGGCAAATGTGCAATGCAGGAATATTGAAATAGCCAAGACATGGAAGGAAAAAAAGGGTCCATAAACAGATGAATGAACAAAGAAGAAGTGGTATATGGACAGAATGGAATATCAACCACGAAAAAAAATAAAAGAATGGCATATGCAGCACCACAGAGGAGCCTAGAAATAATCACACAATGTGAAGTAAGTCAGAATGCGAAAGACAAATGTCCTATGCTATCACTTATGTTATCTGAAAATTCATAAAAATGAACATATTTCCATAGAAAAAGGCAATCTCAGATTGAGAAGACAAACTGATGGTTAAGCCAAAGAAAAGGTGTGAGGAATGGATATATTAGGATATTGGGGTTAACAAATATATACTAATACATATAAAATATATCATCCCCAAAGACCTACAGAATACCAAGAGTGGTCTACTCAACACTCTGTAATAACCTACATGGAAAAGGACCCAAAGATCAATAGATGTATGTTTATGTGTAAATGAACAAGATTCTGTACACCTACAACAAAAGACATTTTCAATCAAACTTGCTCTGAGAAAAAGTACAACTTAAAGACACAAACAAGAATTAAGGAGGCTAAAACTTATGGGGGTTTGTCCTGGCACATTCCAATCTAATCTGCAACCTAACAGCACAACTTGCAGCAAGGTTCTGTTTCCCTAGCAAGCAGAGATGGCAACGTAGAAATGCTGCCACACTAAGGCCGTTTCCTCAAACAGCAGCTTTAAATCCACTGCTAATGGTCACTAATAGTCACAAGGACTGCAGGGCTGTAAATGACTCATGCCCTCAACAACTGTCCTGGGGTAGGGAATGGCCAAAAAAATCCAAACGCGGCAAATTTTTCAAGAAGGCAATTTGAAGTTGTAAGTTTAGCTCCATCTTTAAACGAATGAAAAGGACATTGATAAATGCAAAACATCAGGAATTATCAGTCGCATGCAAATCCAATCTACACAAAGGTATCACCTCTCACCGGTCAGAATGACCATCAGCAAAAAGTCAACAAACAATAGATGTTGAAGAAGTTGTGGAGAATAGTGTAACCTCTCGGTCTAAGTGGGATGTAAACTGGTAACAGCCAATAATAGGAACAGAATGGCAGTGCGTTTCAAGGTGAAAATTGAGTTACCATATGATCCGGAAGGCCCACTGTTGGGCCTGTCACCTGTGAAAGCCAGAATCAAAAAGACACAGGATGGAAAATCGTGTATTGCAGCAGTATACACCATGGCCAAGACATGGAAGCAACAAAAATGTCCATCAGCAGATGAGTGGACGAAAAAGTGGTCCATGTACACAATGCAACATTAGACACAGAAAAGAATGCAACAATGCCGGTCGCAGCACCATAGATGAGGCTACAGATAATCACACAACTTGAAGTAAGTCAGGAAGCGACAGACACATATCCTATGATATCACGTATAGGTGTTATCTAAAAATTCATAGGAAGGAACCTATTTCCACAGAGAAGGACATTGACGTGTTCAGAAAACAAGCTTGTGGTTAGCCAAACGGAAAGGTGTGAGGAATATATAACGGAGCGTATTGGGTTTAACAGACATATGCTAATATTTATAAAATATATAATCATCAGAGACATACCGAATACCAAGAGAGGTCTACACAACTTTCTGTAATAACCTATATGGAACAGGATCCAAACATGAAAAGATATATGTATCAATGAAAGAGATTCTGTACACCTAGAACAAACACAACATTGCAATTAAATTTGCTCGGAGAAAAATGAAAATTAAACTAAGAATACCGACAGCAAATAAGTAGACATAGTTTTGGGGTGTTTGTCCTGGCACATTCCACTCTACTTTACAACCTACAAACAGGACTTCCAGGAAGGCTCTTTTCCCTTAGTAACCAGAGTTGGGAATATAGAAATGCTGCCCCCTTGTGGCCGTTTCCTGCAACAGCAGCTTTAAACCCAGAGCTAATGGTCATGTAATAGTCACAATTACTATAGGGCTCTAAATGACACCTGCCCTCAAAAAACGTACTGGTGCAGGTAACGGCCACAGGAATTCAGAACATGGCAAATTTTTCAAGGAAACAATTTGAAGAGGTAAGTTTCTCTGTTTTACTTTAAAAAAAAGTACGTAGATAAAAGCTCAATATCGGGAATTTTTAGATGCATGCAAATCCAAACTACAAAAAGGTATCACCACCCAACACTCAAAATGTCATCTGTAAAAAGTCTACAAACAATAAACGCTGATGGGTTTTTTATAGAACTGTGTACCCTCAAGTTGCTGGTGGGATGTAATCTGGTAACAGCCAGTAGTGAGAACAGAATGGAGGTGCGTTGAAAGGTAAAAATTGAACTACCATATGATCTAGTAGGCCCAATGCTGGGCCTAACCCATGAGAAGACCAGAATCCAAAAGACACAGGCTGGCAAGCCTGCACTGCATCAATATTTAGCATAGCCAAGACTTGGAAGTAACCAAAATGTCCATCCACAGATGAATGTAAAAAGAAGAAGTGGTCCATGTACACAATGGAATATTCGCCGTGGAAAAGAATGAAACACTGCTCTTTGCAGCACCATAGATGAGCCTAGAGATAATCACAGAGCATGAGGTAAGTCGGAAAGCAGACGACAAATATCCTGTGATATCACTCCTAGGTGTTACCTAACAACTGACACATATGAACATATTTCCACAGAGAAAGACTCCCACAGACTTAGAAAACAAACTATGGTTATCTTAAGGGAGAAGTGGGAGGAATGGATACATTAAGATTAGGGTTACCATACGTATACAAATACATATTAAACACATGTATCAAACAGACCGACCATATACCAAGGGAGGTCTACTGAACGCTCTGTAATAATTTACACGGGGGCTTGCCTGGTGGCACCGTGGTTAAGAATCCTCCTGCCAATGCAGGGGACACAGGTTCGATCCCTGGTTCGGGAAGATCCCACATGCTGCAGAGCAACTAAGCCCGTGCACCACAACTAATGAGCCTACGCTCTGGAGCCCATGAGCCATAACTACTGAGACCAGGTGCCACAACTACTGAAGCCCACACGCCTAGAGCCCGTGTTCCGCAACAAAAGAAGCCACTACGGTGAGAAGCCCGTGCACTGCACCGGAGAGTAGCCCCCGCTCACCGCAACTAGAGAAAGCCCACAGGCAGCAAAGAAGATCCAACTCAGCCAAAAACAAATAAATAAGTAAAATAAATTTATTTAAAAAAATAATAGTAATTTACATGGGAAGAGGATCTGTACATGAATAAATATATATAATGTTCAATTGAACCTGATTGTGTACACCTACAACAAACACTATTCTACTCATTACCCCAATTTAAAAAATTAAAACCACGAACAGCAATTAATGAGACATAAAGTTACTGGGGTTGTCTCTGGCCCATTCCATTCTCATTTACAACCTAGGAACACGACTTTCTGGAAGGCTCAGCTGCCCTAGTAACCAGATTTGGGGATGGAGAAATGCTGCCGCCTTGTTTCCGGTTCCCACAAGAGCAGCTTTAAACACTGGGCTAACGGTCACTTAAGATGCACAGTAATTGTAGGGCTGTAAATGACACGTGTCCTCAAAAAATGTCCTGGGGTAGGTAATGGCCAAAAAAGTTCACAACACGGAAAATTTTTCAAGAAAACGGTTTCAAGAGGTAAGTGTTACTCACACTGTTATTTTAAAAAAAGAAGAACATGGATAAAAGCTCAATATCAGGAATTATTGGTTGGATGCAAATCCAAAATACAAAAAGATTTCACCACCCAATATTCAAAATGCCATCCGTAAACAGTCTACAAACAATGAATGCTGATGGGTTGGTGGAGAAATGCATACCCACTATGCTGTTGGTTGGACGTAAACTGGTAACAGCTAATCACGAGAACAGAATGGAGCTGCGTTTAAAAGGTAAAGAAATTGAGCTACCATACAATGCGGCCGATCCCCTAATGGGCCTATCACCTAAGAAGACCAGAATCGGAAAGACACAGACAGGCAAACATGCACTGTAGCAATATTTACAATAGCCAAGACATTCAAGCAAACAAAATGTCCATCAATAGATAAATGGACAAAGAAGAAGTGGTGGACGTACCGAATGGAATATTAGCCTCAGAAAAAATAAATGAACAATGCCGTTTTCAGGACTACAGATGAGACTAGAAATAATCATATTAGGTTAAGTAAGTCAAAAGGGAATGACAAATATCCTATGATATCATTTATACATGTTATCCTAAGATTGCTACCAATGAACATATTTCCACAGAAAAAGAAACTCACAGACTTAGAAAACAAATGAATGGTTAACCAAAATGAAAGGTGGGAGGATGGACAAATTAGGATTATGGAGCTAACAAACATATACGAATGTATGTTAAGTGTATATAAACATACAACACATGAACTGTATGAATTATATAATCACCAATATATAGAAAATATATAATGACAAAACACCTACCATATACCAAGGGAGGTCTACTCAACATTCTGTAATAACATACATGGTAACAGCATCCGAAGAACAACAGACATATGTATGAATCATTGAGCAGATTCTGTACAGCCAGCCAATCGTAACACTCTAATCAAATTTACTCTGATAAGAAATAGAAATTAAATTTTAAAAAACAAACATAAGTAAGGAGACGTAAACTTCCGGGGTCTTGTCCCAGCACATTCCACTCTAATTCATAAGCGAGGAACATGACGTCCAGGAAGGCTCTGTTGCCCTAGTAACAAGAGTTGAGAACGTCATAATGCTGCCGCCTTGTGGCTGTTTCCCACAACAGCAGCTTTAAATCCAGTGCTAATGCTTCCCTAATAGTCACAAGGATTGCAGGGATGTAAATGACACCTGCCCTCAAAATATGCCCTGGGGTAGGGAATAGGCAAGAAAATTCAACACATGACAAATTTTTCAAGAATTCAATATGAAGAGGGAAGTTGTACTCACTCTTTAAAAAAAAAGCAAAAGAAAAAAATGGACATGCGTAAAGCGCAGTATAAGGAATTATTAGTCACGTGCAAATCCAACCTCCAAAAAGGTTTCAGCTCACACCAGTCAAATGACCATCAGCAAAAAGTCTACAAACTATGAATGCTGAAGGGGTTTTAGAGAACTGTGTACCTTCTAGCTGCTGGTGGGATGTAAAGTGGTAACAGCACTAAGGAAAACTGAATGGAGCTGCTTTAAAAGGTAAAAACTGAGCTACCATATGATGCGGCAGGGCACCTTCATTGCCTATAACCTAAGACCACCAGAAACGGAAAGACAGAGGCAGGCAAATGTGCAATGCAGGAATATTGAAATAGCCAAGACATGGAAGGAAAAAAAGGGTCCATAAACAGATGAATGAACAAAGAAGAAGTGGTATATGGACAGAATGGAATATCAACCACGAAAAAAAATAAAAGAATGGCATATGCAGCACCACAGAGGAGCCTAGAAATAATCACACAATGTGAAGTAAGTCAGAATGCGAAAGACAAATGTCCTATGCTATCACTTATGTTATCTGAAAATTCATAAAAATGAACATATTTCCATAGAAAAAGGCAATCTCAGATTGAGAAGACAAACTGATGGTTAAGCCAAAGAAAAGGTGTGAGGAATGGATATATTAGGATATTGGGGTTAACAAATATATACTAATACATATAAAATATATCATCCCCAAAGACCTACAGAATACCAAGAGTGGTCTACTCAACACTCTGTAATAACCTACATGGAAAAGGACCCAAAGATCAATAGATGTATGTTTATGTGTAAATGAACAAGATTCTGTACACCTACAACAAAAGACATTTTCAATCAAACTTGCTCTGAGAAAAAGTACAACTTAAAGACACAAACAAGAATTAAGGAGGCTAAAACTTATGGGGGTTTGTCCTGGCACATTCCAATCTAATCTGCAACCTAACAGCACAACTTGCAGCAAGGTTCTATTTCCCTAGCAAGCAGAGATGGCAACGTAGAAATGCTGCCACACTAAGGCCGTTTCCTCAAACAGCAGCTTTAAATCCACTGCTAATGGTCACTAATAGTCACAAGGACTGCAGGGCTGTAAATGACTCATGCCCTCAACAACTGTCCTGGGGTAGGGAATGGCCAAAAAAATCCAAACGCGGCAAATTTTTCAAGAAGGCAATTTGAAGTTGTAAGTTTAGCTCCATCTTTAAACGAATGAAAAGGACATTGATAAACGCAAAACATCAGGAATTATCAGTCGCATGCAAAGCCAATCTACACAAAGGTATCACCTCTCACCGGTCAGAATGACCATCAGCAAAAAGTCAACAAACAATAGATGTTGAAGAAGTTGTGGAGAATAGTGTAACCTCTCGGTCTAAGTGGGATGTAAACTGGTAACAGCCAATAATAGCAACAGAATGGCAGTGCGTTTCAAGGTGAAAATTGAGTTACCATATGATCCGGAAGGCCCACTGTTGGGCCTGTCACCTGTGAAAGCCAGAATCAAAAAGACACAGGATGGAAAATCGTGTATTGCAGCAGTATACACCATGGCCAAGACATGGAAGCAACAAAAATGTCCATCAGCAGATGAGTGGACGAAAAAGTGGTCCATGTACACAATGCAACATTAGACACAGAAAAGAATGCAACAATGCCGGTCGCAGCACCATAGATGAGGCTACAGATAATCACACAACTTGAAGTAAGTCAGGAAGCGACAGACACATATCCTATGATATCACGTATAGGTGTTATCTAAAAATTCATAGGAAGGAACCTATTTCCACAGAGAAGGACATTGACGTGTTCAGAAAACAAGCTTGTGGTTAGCCAGACGGAAAGGTGTGAGGAATATATAACGGAGCGTATTGGGTTTAACAGACATATGCTAATATTTATAAAATATATAATCATCAGAGACATACCGAATACCAAGAGAGGTCTACACAACTTTCTGTAATAACCTATATGGAACAGGATCCAAACATGAAAAGATATATGTATCAATGAAAGAGATTCTGTACACCTAGAACAAACACAACATTGCAATTAAATTTGCTCGGAGAAAAATGAAAATTAAACTAAGAATACCAACAGCAAATAAGTAGACATAGTTTTGGGGTGTTTGTCCTGGCACATTCCACTCTACTTTACAACCTACAAACAGGACTTCCAGGAAGGCTCTTTTCCCTTAGTAACCAGAGTTGGGAATATAGAAATGCTGCCCCCTTGTGGCCGTTTCCTGCAACAGCAGCTTTAAACCCAGAGCTAATGGTCATGTAATAGTCACAATTACTATAGGGCTCTAAATGACACCTGCCCTCAAAAAACGTACTGGTGCAGGTAACGGCCACAGGAATTCAGAACATGGCAAATTTTTCAAGGAAACAATTTGAAGAGGTAAGTTTCTCTGTTTTACTTTTAAAAAAAGTACGTAGATAAAAGCTCAATATCGGGAATTTTTAGATGCATGCAAATCCAAACTACAAAAAGGTATCACCACCCAACACTCAAAATGTCATCTGTAAAAAGTCTACAAACAATAAACGCTGATGGGTTTTTTATAGAACTGTGTACCCTCAAGTTGCTGGTGGGATGTAATCTGGTAACAGCCAGTAGTGAGAACAGAATGGAGGTGCGTTGAAAGGTAAAAATTGAACTACCATATGATCTAGTAGGCCCAATGCTGGGCCTAACCCATGAGAAGACCAGAATCCAAAAGACACAGGCTGGCAAGCCTGCACTGCATCAATATTTAGCATAGCCAAGACTTGGAAGTAACCAAAATGTCCATCCACAGATGAATGTAAAAAGAAGAAGTGGTCCATGTACACAATGGAATATTCGCCGTGGAAAAGAATGAAACACTGCTCTTTGCAGCACCATAGATGAGCCTAGAGATAATCACAGAACATGAGGTAAGTTGGAAAGCAGACGACAAATATCCTGTGATATCACTCCTAGGTGTTACCTAACAACTGACACATATGAACATATTTCCACAGAGAAAGACTCCCACAGACTTAGAAAACAAACTATGGTTATCTTAAGGGAGAAGTGGGAGGAATGGATACATTAAGATTAGGGTTACCATACGTATACAAATACATATTAAACACATGTATCAAACAGACCGACCATATACCAAGGGAGGTCTACTGAACGCTCTGTAATAATTTACACGGGGGCTTGCCTGGTGGCACCGTGGTTAAGAATCCTCCTGCCAATGCAGGGGACACAGGTTCGATCCCTGGTTCGGGAAGATCCCACATGCTGCAGAGCAACTAAGCCCGTGCACCACAACTAATGAGCCTACGCTCTGGAGCCCATGAGCCATAACTACTGAGACCAGGTGCCACAACTACTGAAGCCCACACGCCTAGAGCCCGTGTTCCGCAACAAAAGAAGCCACTACGGTGAGAAGCCCGTGCACTGCACCGGAGAGTAGCCCCCGCTCACCGCAACTAGAGAAAGCCCACAGGCAGCAAAGAAGATCCAACTCAGCCAAAAACAAATAAATAAGTAAAATAAATTTATTTAAAAAAATAATAGTAATTTACATGGGAAGAGGATCTGTACATGAATAAATATATATAATGTTCAATTGAACCTGATTGTGTACACCTACAACAAACACTATTCTACTCATTACCCCAATTTAAAAAATTAAAACCACGAACAGCAATTAATGAGACATAAAGTTACTGGGGTTGTCTCTGGCCCATTCCATTCTCATTTACAACCTAGGAACACGACTTTCTGGAAGGCTCAGCTGCCCTAGTAACCAGATTTGGGGATGGAGAAATGCTGCCGCCTTGTTTCCGGTTCCCACAAGAGCAGCTTTAAACACTGGGCTAACGGTCACTTAAGATGCACAGTAATTGTAGGGCTGTAAATGACACGTGGCCTCAAAAAATGTCCTGGGGTAGGTAATGGCCAAAAAAGTTCACAACACGGAAAATTTTTCAAGAAAACGGTTTCAAGAGGTAAGTGTTACTCACACTGTTATTTTAAAAAAAGAAGAACATGGATAAAAGCTCAATATCAGGAATTATTGTTTGGATGCAAATCCAAAATACAAAAAGATTTCACCACCCAATATTCAAAATGCCATCCGTAAACAGTCTACAAACAATGAATGCTGATGGGTTGGTGGAGAAATGCATACCCACTATGCTGTTGGTTGGACGTAAACTGGTAACAGCTAATCACGAGAACAGAATGGAGCTGCGTTTAAAAGGTAAAGAAATTGAGCTACCATACAATGCGGCCGATCCCCTAATGGGCCTATCACCTAAGAAGACCAGAATCGGAAAGACACAGACAGGCAAACATGCACTGTAGCAATATTTACAATAGCCAAGACATTCAAGCAAACAAAATGTCCATCAATAGATAAATGGACAAAGAAGAAGTGGTGGACGTACCGAATGGAATATTAGCCTCAGAAAAAATAAATGAACAATGCCGTTTTCAGGACTACAGATGAGACTAGAAATAATCATATTAGGTTAAGTAAGTCAAAAGGGAATGACAAACATCCTATGATATCATTTATACATGTTATCCTAAGATTGCTACCAATGAACATATTTCCACAGAAAAAGAAACTCACAGACTTAGAAAACAAATGAATGGTTAACCAAAATGAAAGGTGGGAGGATGGACAAATTAGGATTATGGAGCTAACAAACATATACGAATGTATGTTAAGTGTATATAAACATACAACACATGAACTGTATGAATTATATAATCACCAATATATATAAAATATATAATGACAAAACACCTACCATATACCAAGGGAGGTCTACTCAACATTCTGTAATAACATACATGGTAACAGCATCCGAAGAACAACAGACATATGTATGAATCATTGAGCAGATTCTGTACAGCCAGCCAATCGTAACACTCTAATCAAATTTACTCTGATAAGAAATAGAAATTAAATTTTAAAAAACAAACATAAGTAAGGAGACGTAAACTTCCGGGGTCTTGTCCCAGCACATTCCACTCTAATTCATAAGCGAGGAACATGACGTCCAGGAAGGCTCTGTTGCCCTAGTAACAAGAGTTGAGAACGTCATAATGCTGCCACCTTGTGGCTGTTTCCCACAACAGCAGCTTTAAATCCAGTGCTAATGCTTCCCTAATAGTCACAAGGATTGCAGGGATGTAAATGACACCTGCCCTCAAAATATGCCCTGGGGTAGGGAATAGGCAAGAAAATTCAACACATGACAAATTTTTCAAGAAGTCAATATGAAGAGGGAAGTTGTACTCAGTCTTTAAAAAAAAAGCAAAAGAAAAAAATGGACATGCGTAAAGCACAGTATAAGGAATTATTAGTCACATTCAAATCCAACCTCCAAAAAGGTTTCAGCTCACACCAGTCAAATGACCATCAGCAAAAAGTCTACAAACTATGAATGCTGAAGGGGTTTTAGAGAACTGTGTACCTTCTAGCTGCTGGTGGGATGTAAAGTGGTAACAGCACTAAGGAAAACTGAATGGAGCTGCTTTAAAAGGTAAAAACTGAGCTACCATATGATGCGGCAGGGCACCTTCATTGCCTATAACCTAAGACCACCAGAAACGGAAAGACAGAGGCAGGCAAATGTGCAATGCAGGAATATTGAAATAGCCAAGACATGGAAGGAAAAAAAGGGTCCATAAACAGATGAATGAACAAAGAAGAAGTGGTATATGGACAGAATGGAATATCAACCACGAAAAAAAATAAAAGAATGGCATATGCAGCACCACAGAGGAGCCTAGAAATAATCACACAATGTGAAGTAAGTCAGAATGCGAAAGACAAATGTCCTATGCTATCACTTATGTTATCTGAAAATTCATAAAAATGAACATATTTCCATAGAAAAAGGCAATCTCAGATTGAGAAGACAAACTGATGGTTAAGCCAAAGAAAAGGTGTGAGGAATGGATATATTAGGATATTGGGGTTAACAAATATATACTAATACATATAAAATATATCATCCCCAAAGACCTACAGAATACCAAGAGTGGTCTACTCAACACTCTGTAATAACCTACATGGAAAAGGACCCAAAGATCAATAGATGTATGTTTATGTGTAAATGAACAAGATTCTGTACACCTACAACAAAAGACATTTTCAATCAAACTTGCTCTGAGAAAAAGTACAACTTAAAGACACAAACAAGAATTAAGGAGGCTAAAACTTATGGGGGTTTGTCCTGGCACATTCCAATCTAATCTGCAACCTAACAGCACAACTTGCAGCAAGGTTCTGTTTCCCTAGCAAGCAGAGATGGCAACGTAGAAATGCTGCCACACTAAGGCCGTTTCCTCAAACAGCAGCTTTAAATCCACTGCTAATGGTCACTAATAGTCACAAGGACTGCAGGGCTGTAAATGACTCATGCCCTCAACAACTGTCCTGGGGTAGGGAATGGCCAAAAAAATCCAAACGCGGCAAATTTTTCAAGAAGGCAATTTGAAGTTGTAAGTTTAGCTCCATCTTTAAACGAATGAAAAGGACATTGATAAATGCAAAACATCAGGAATTATCAGTCGCATGCAAATCCAATCTACACAAAGGTATCACCTCTCACCGGTCAGAATGACCATCAGCAAAAAGTCAACAAACAATAGATGTTGAAGAAGTTGTGGAGAATAGTGTAACCTCTCGGTCTAAGTGGGATGTAAACTGGTAACAGCCAATAATAGGAACAGAATGGCAGTGCGTTTCAAGGTGAAAATTGAGTTACCATATGATCCGGAAGGCCCACTGTTGGGCCTGTCACCTGTGAAAGCCAGAATCAAAAAGACACAGGATGGAAAATCGTGTATTGCAGCAGTATACACCATGGCCAAGACATGGAAGCAACAAAAATGTCCATCAGCAGATGAGTGGACGAAAAAGTGGTCCATGTACACAATGCAACATTAGACACAGAAAAGAATGAAACAATGCCGGTCGCAGCACCATAGATGAGGCTACAGATAATCACACAACTTGAAGTAAGTCAGGAAGCGACAGACACATATCCTATGATATCACGTATAGGTGTTATCTAAAAATTCATAGGAAGGAACCTATTTCCACAGAGAAGGACATTGACGTGTTCAGAAAACAAGCTTGTGGTTAGCCAAACGGAAAGGTGTGAGGAATATATAACGGAGCGTATTGGGTTTAACAGACATATGCTAATATTTATAAAATATATAATCATCAGAGACATACCGAATACCAAGAGAGGTCTACACAACTTTCTGTAATAACCTATATGGAACAGGATCCAAACATGAAAAGATATATGTATCAATGAAAGAGATTCTGTACACCTAGAACAAACACAACATTGCAATTAAATTTGCTCGGAGAAAAATGAAAATTAAACTAAGAATACCAACAGCAAATAAGTAGACATAGTTTTGGGGTGTTTGTCCTGGCACATTCCACTCTACTTTACAACCTACAAACAGGACTTCCAGGAAGGCTCTTTTCCCTTAGTAACCAGAGTTGGGAATATAGAAATGCTGCCCCCTTGTGGCCGTTTCCTGCAACAGCAGCTTTAAACCCAGAGCTAATGGTCATGTAATAGTCACAATTACTATAGGGCTCTAAATGACACCTGCCCTCAAAAAACGTACTGGTGCAGGTAATGGCCACAGGAATTCAGAACATGGCAAATTTTTCAAGGAAACAATTTGAAGAGGTAAGTTTCTCTGTTTTACTTTAAAAAAAAGTACGTAGATAAAAGCTCAATATCGGGAATTTTTAGATGCATGCAAATCCAAACTACAAAAAGGTATCACCACCCAACACTCAAAATGTCATCTGTAAAAAGTCTACAAACAATAAACGCTGATGGGTTTTTTATAGAACTGTGTACCCTCAAGTTGCTGGTGGGATGTAATCTGGTAACAGCCAGTAGTGAGAACAGAATGGAGGTGCGTTGAAAGGTAAAAATTGAACTACCATATGATCTAGTAGGCCCAATGCTGGGCCTAACCCATGAGAAGACCAGAATCCAAAAGACACAGGCTGGCAAGCCTGCACTGCATCAATATTTAGCATAGCCAAGACTTGGAAGTAACCAAAATGTCCATCCACAGATGAATGTAAAAAGAAGAAGTGGTCCATGTACACAATGGAATATTCGCCGTGGAAAAGAATGAAACACTGCTCTTTGCAGCACCATAGATGAGCCTAGAGATAATCACAGAACATGAGGTAAGTTGGAAAGCAGACGACAAATATCCTGTGATATCACTCCTAGGTGTTACCTAACAACTGACACATATGAACATATTTCCACAGAGAAAGACTCCCACAGACTTAGAAAACAAACTATGGTTATCTTAAGGGAGAAGTGGGAGGAATGGATACATTAAGATTAGGGTTACCATACGTATACAAATACATATTAAACACATGTATCAAACAGACCGACCATATACCAAGGGAGGTCTACTGAACGCTCTGTAATAATTTACACGGGGGCTTGCCTGGTGGCACCGTGGTTAAGAATCCTCCTGCCAATGCAGGGGACACAGGTTCGATCCCTGGTTCGGGAAGATCCCACATGCTGCAGAGCAACTAAGCCCGTGCACCACAACTAATGAGCCTACGCTCTGGAGCCCATGAGCCATAACTACTGAGACCAGGTGCCACAACTACTGAAGCCCGCACGCCTAGAGCCCGTGTTCCGCAACAAAAGAAGCCACTACGGTGAGAAGCCCGTGCACCGCACCGGAGAGTAGCCCCCGCTCACCGCAACTAGAGAAAGCCCACAGGCAGCAAAGAAGATCCAACTCAGCCAAAAACAAATAAATAAGTAAAATAAATTTATTTAAAAAAATAATAGTAATTTACATGGGAAGAGGATCTGTACATGAATAAATATATATAATGTTCAATTGAACCTGATTGTGTACACCTACAACAAACACTATTCTACTCATTACCCCAATTTAAAAAATTAAAACCACGAACAGCAATTAATGAGACATAAAGTTACTGGGGTTGTCTCTGGCCCATTCCATTCTCATTTACAACCTAGGAACACGACTTTCAGGAAGGCTCAGCTGCCCTAGTAACCAGATTTGGGGATGGAGAAATGCTGCCGCCTTGTTTCCGGTTCCCACAAGAGCAGCTTTAAACACTGGGCTAACGGTCACTTAAGATGCACAGTAATTGTAGGGCTGTAAATGACACGTGTCCTCAAAAAATGTCCTGGGGTAGGTAATGGCCAAAAAAGTTCACAACACGGAAAATTTTTCAAGAAAACGGTTTCAAGAGGTAAGTGTTACTCACACTGTTATTTTAAAAAAAGAAGAACATGGATAAAAGCTCAATATCAGGAATTATTGGTTGGATGCAAATCCAAAATACAAAAAGATTTCACCACCCAATATTCAAAATGCCATCCGTAAACAGTCTACAAACAATGAATGCTGATGGGTTGGTGGAGAAATGCATACCCACTATGCTGTTGGTTGGACGTAAACTGGTAACAGCTAATCACGAGAACAGAATGGAGCTGCGTTTAAAAGGTAAAGAAATTGAGCTACCATACAATGCGGCCGATCCCCTAATGGGCCTATCACCTAAGAAGACCAGAATCGGAAAGACACAGACAGGCAAACATGCACTGTAGCAATATTTACAATAGCCAAGACATTCAAGCAAACAAAATGTCCATCAATAGATAAATGGACAAAGAAGAAGTGGTGGACGTACCGAATGGAATATTAGCCTCAGAAAAAATAAATGAACAATGCCGTTTTCAGGACTACAGATGAGACTAGAAATAATCATATTAGGTTAAGTAAGTCAAAAGGGAATGACAAATATCCTATGATATCATTTATACATGTTATCCTAAGATTGCTACCAATGAACATATTTCCACAGAAAAAGAAACTCACAGACTTAGAAAACAAATGAATGGTTAACCAAAATGAAAGGTGGGAGGATGGACAAATTAGGATTATGGAGCTAACAAACATATACGAATGTATGTTAAGTGTATATAAACATACAACACATGAACTGTATGAATTATATAATCACCAATATATAGAAAATATATAATGACAAAACACCTACCATATACCAAGGGAGGTCTACTCAACATTCTGTAATAACATACATGGTAACAGCATCCGAAGAACAACAGACATATGTATGAATCATTGAGCAGATTCTGTACAGCCAGCCAATCGTAACACTCTAATCAAATTTACTCTGATAAGAAATAGAAATTAAATTAAAAAAAACAAACATAAGTAAGGAGACGTAAACTTCCGGGGTCTTGTCCCAGCACATTCCACTCTAATTCATAAGCGAGGAACATGACGTCCAGGAAGACTCTGTTGCCCTAGTAACAAGAGTTGAGAACGTCATAATGCTGCCGCCTTGTGGCTGTTTCCCACAACAGCAGCTTTAAATCCAGTGCTAATGGTTGCTTAATAGTCACAAGGATTGCAGGGATGTAAATGACACCTGCCCTCAAAATATGCCCTGGGGTAGGGAATAGGCAAGAAAATTCAACACATGACAAATTTTTCAAGAAGTCAATATGAAGAGGGAAGTTGTACTCACTCTTTAAAAGAAAAGCAAAAGAAAAAAATGGACATGCGTAAAGCGCAGTATGAGGAATTATTAGTCACATGCAAATCCAACCTCCAAAAAGGTTTCAGCTCACACCAGTCAAATGACCATCAGCAAAAAGTCTACAAACTATGAATGCTGAAGGGGTTTTAGAGAACTGTGTACCTTCTAGCTGCTGGTGGGATGTAAAGTGGTAACAGCACTAAGGAAAACTGAATGGAGCTGCTTTAAAAGGTAAAAACTGAGCTACCATATGATGCGGCAGGGCACCTTCTTTGCCTATAACCTAAGACCACCAGAAACGGAAAGACAGAGGCAGGCAAATGTGCAATGCAGGAATATTGAAATAGCCAAGACATGGAAGGAAAAAAGGGGTCCATAAACAGATGAATGAACAAAGAAGAAGTGGTATATGGACAGAATGGAATATCAACCACGAAAAAAAATAAAAGAATGGCATATGCAGCACCACAGAGGAGCCTAGAAATAATCACACAATGTGAAGTAAGTCAGAATGCGAAAGACAAATGTCCTATGCTATCACTTATGTTATCTGAAAATTCATAAAAATGAACATATTTCCATAGAAAAAGGCAATCTCAGATTGAGAAGACAAACTGATGGTTAAGCCAAAGAAAAGGTGTGAGGAATGGATATATTAGGATATTGGGGTTAACAAATATATACTAATACATATAAAATATATCATCCCCAAAGACCTACAGAATACCAAGAGTGGTCTACTCAACACTCTGTAATAACCTACATGGAGAAGGACCCAAAGATCAATAGATGTATGTATATGTGTAAATGAACAAGATTCTGTACACCTACAACAAAAGACATTTTCAATCAAACTTGCTCTGAGAAAAAGTACAACTTAAAGACACAAACAAGAATTAAGGAGGCTAAAACTTATGGGGGTTTGTCCTGGCACATTGCAATCTAATCTGCAACCTAACAGCACAACTTGCAGCAAGGTTCTGTTTCCCTAGCAAGCAGAGATGGCAACGTAGAAATGCTGCCACACTAAGGCCGTTTCCTCAAACAGCAGCTTTAAATCCACTGCTAATGGTCACTAATAGTCACAAGGACTGCAGGGCTGTAAATGACTCATGACCTCAACAACTGTCCTGGGGTAGGGAATGGCCAAAAAAATCCAAACGCGGCAAATTTTTCAAGAAGGCAATTTGAAGTTGTAACTTTAGCTCCATCTTTAAACAAATGAAAAGCACATTGATAAACACAAAACATCAGGAATTATTAGTCGCATGCAAATCCAATCTACACAAAGGTATCACCTCGCACTAGTCAGAATGACCATCAGCAAAAAGTCAACAAACAATAGATGTTGAAGAAGTTGTGGAGAATAGTGTAACCTCTCGGTCTAAGTGGGATGTAAACTGGTAACAGCCAATAATAGCAACAGAATGGCAGTGCGTTTAAAGGTAAAAATTGAGTTACCATATGATCCGGAAGGCCCACTGTTGGGCCTGTCACCTGTGAAAGCCAGAATCAAAAAGACACAGGATGGAAAATCGTGTATTGCAGCAGTATATACCATGGCCAAGACATGGAAGCAACAAAAATGTCCATCAGCAGATGAGTGGACGAAAAAGTGGTCCATGTACACAATGCAACATTAGACACAGAAAAGAATGAAACAATGCCGGTCGCAGCACCATGGATGAGGCTACAGATAATCACACAACTTGAAGTAAGTCAGAAAGCGAGAGACACATATCCTATGATATCACGTATAGGTGTTATCTAAAATTTCATAGGAAGGAACCTATTTCCACAGAGAAGGACATTGACGTGTTCAGAAAACAAGCTTGTGGTTAGCCAAACGGAAAGGTGTGAGGAATATATAACGGAGCATATTGGGTTTAACAGACATATGCTAGTATTTATAAAATATATAATCATCAGAGACATACCGAATACCAAGAGAGGTCTACACAACTTTCTGTAATAACCTATATGGAACAGGATCCAAACATGAAAAGATATATGTATCAATGAAAGAGATTCTGTACACCTAGAACAAACACAACATTGCAATTAAATTTGCTCGGAGAAAAATGAAAATTAAACTAAGAATACCAACAGCAAATAAGTAGACATAGTTTTGGGGTGTTTGTCCTGGCACATTCCACTCTACTTTACAACCTACAAACAGGACTTCCAGGAAGGCTCTTTTCCCTTATTAACCAGAGTTGGGAATAT
The DNA here is from genome assembly GCF_028023285.1 of Balaenoptera ricei. Taxonomy (NCBI): domain Eukaryota; kingdom Metazoa; phylum Chordata; class Mammalia; order Artiodactyla; family Balaenopteridae; genus Balaenoptera; species Balaenoptera ricei. The sequence goes on along the minus strand of NC_082639.1, from coordinate 128,372,426 downwards.
AGAAATGCTGCCCCCTCGTGGCCGTTTCCTGCAACAGCAGCTTTAAACCCAGAGCCAATGGTCATGTAATAGTCACAATTACTACAGGGCTCTAAATGACACCTGCCCTCAAAAAACGTACTGGTGCAGGTAATGGCCACAGGAATTCAGAACATGGCAAATTTTTCAAGGAAACAATTTGAAGAGGTAAGTTTCTCTGTTTTACTTTAAAAAAAAGTACGTAGATAAAAGCTCAATATCGGGAATTTTTAGATGCATGCAAATCCAAACTACAAAAAGGTATCACCACCCAACACTCAAAATGTCATCTGTAAAAAGTCTACAAACAATAAACGCTGCAGGGTTTTTTATAGAACTGTGTACCCTCAAGTTGCTGGTGGGATGTAATCTGGTAACAGCCAGTAGTGAGAACAGAATGGAGGTGCGTTGAAAGGTAAAAATTGAACTACCATATGATCTAGTAGGCCCAATGCTGGGCCTAACCCATGAGAAGACCAGAATCCAAAAGACACAGGCTGGCAAGCCTGCACTGCATCAACATTTAGCATAGCCAAGACTTGGAAGTAACCAAAATGTCCATCCACAGATGAATGTAAAAAGAAGAAGTGGTCCATGTACACAATGGAATATTCGCCGTGGAAAAGAATGAAACACTGCTCTTTGCAGCACCATAGATGAGCCTAGAGATAATCACAGAACATGAGGTAAGTCGGAAAGCAGACGACAAATATCCTGTGATATCACTCCTAGGTGTTACCTAACAACTGACACATATGAACATATTTCCACAGAGAAAGACTCCCACAGACTTAGAAAACAAACTATGGTTATCTTAAGGGAGAAGTGGGAGGAATGGATACATTAAGATGAGGGTTACCATACGTATACAAATACATATTAAACACATGTATCAAACAGACCGACCATATACCAAGGGAGGTCTACTGAACGCTCTGTAATAATTTACACGGGGGCTTGCCTGGTGGCACCGTGGTTAAGAATCCTCCTGCCAATGCAGGGGACACAGGTTCGATCCCTGGTTCGGGAAGATCCCACATGCTGCAGAGCAACTAAGCCCGTGCACCACAACTAATGATCCTACGCTCTGGAGCCCATGAGCCATAACTACTGAGACCAGGTGCCACAACTACTGAAGCCCACAGGCCTAGAGCCCGTGTTCCGCAACAAAAGAAGCCACTACAGTGAGAAGCCCGTGCACCGCACCGGAGAGTAGCCCCCGCTCACCGCAACTAGAGAAAGCCCACAGGCAGCAAAGAAGATCCAACTCAGCCAAAAACAAATAAATAAGTAAAATAAATTTATTAAAAAAAATAATAGTAATTTACATGGGCAGAGGATCTGTACATGAATAAATATATATAATGTTCAATTGAACCTGATTGTGTACACCTACAACAAACACTATTCTACTCATTACCCCAATTTAAAAAATTAAAACCACGAACAGCAATTAATGAGACATAAAGTTACTGGGGTTGTCTCTGGCCCATTCCATTCTCATTTACAACCTAGGAACACGACTTTCTGGAAGGCTCAGCTGCCCTAGTAACCAGATTTGGGGATGGAGAAATGCTGCCGCCTTGTTTCCGGTTCCCACAAGAGCAGCTTTAAACACTGGGCTAACGGTCACTTAAGATGCACAGTAATTGTAGGGCTGTAAATGACACGTGTCCTCAAAAAATGTCCTGGGGTAGGTAATGGCCAAAAAAGTTCACAACACGGAAAATTTTTCAAGAAAACGGTTTCAAGAGGTAAGTGTTACTCACACTGTTATTTAAAAAAAAGAAGAACATGGATAAAAGCTCAATATCAGGAATTATTGGTTGGATGCAAATCCAAAATACAAAAAGATTTCACCACCCAATATTCAAAATGCCATCCGTAAACAGTCTACAAACAATGAATGCTGATGGGTTGGTGGAGAAATGCATACCCACTATGCTGTTGGTTGGACGTAAACTGGTAACAGCTAATCACGAGAACAGAATGGAGCTGCGTTTAAAAGGTAAAGAAATTGAGCTACCATACAATGCGGCCAATCCCCTAATGGGACTATCACCTAAGAAGACCAGAATCGGAAAGGCACAGACAGGCAAACATGCACTGTAGCAATATTTACAATAGCCAAGACATTCAAGCAAACAAAATGTCCATCAATAGATAAATGGACAAAGAAGAAGTGGTGGACGTACCGAATGGAATATTAGCCTCAGAAAAAATAAATGAACAATGCCGTTTTCAGGACTACAGATGAGACTAGAAATAATCATATTAGGTTAAGTAAGTCAAAAGGGAATGACAAATATCCTATGATATCATTTATACATGTTATCCTAAGATTGCTACCAATGAACATATTTCCACAGAAAAAGAAACTCACAGACTTAGAAAACAAATGAATGGTTAACCAAAATGAAAGGTGGGAGGATGGACAAATTAGGATTATGGAGCTAACAAACATATACGAATGTATGTTAAGTGTATATAAACATACAACACATGAACTGTATGAATTATATAATCACCAATATATATAAAATATATAATGACAAAACACCTACCATATACCAAGGGAGGTCTACTCAACATTCTGTAATAACATACATGGTAACAGCATCCGAAGAACAACAGACATATGTATGAATCATTGAGCAGATTCTGTACAGCCAGCCAATCGTAACACTCTAATCAAATTTACTCTGATAAGAAATAGAAATTAAATTTTAAAAAACAAACATAAGGAAGGAGACGTAAACTTCCGGGGTCTTGTCCCAGCACATTCCACTCTAATTCATAAGCGAGGAACATGACGTCCAGGAAGGCTCTGTTGCCCTAGTAACAAGAGTTGAGAACGTCATAATGCTGCCGCCTTGTGGCTGTTTCCCACAACAGCAGCTTTAAATCCAGTGCTAATGCTTCCCTAATAGTCACAAGGATTGCAGGGATGTAAATGACACCTGCCCTCAAAATATGCCCTGGGGTAGGGAATAGGCAAGAAAATTCAACACATGACAAATTTTTCAAGAAGTCAATATGAAGAGGGAAGTTGTACTCACTCTTTAAAAGAAAAGCAAAAGAAAAAAATGGACATGCGTAAAGCGCAGTATAAGGAGTTATTAGTCACATGCAAATCCAACCTCCAAAAAGGTTTCAGCTGACACCAGTCAAATGACCATCAGCAAAAAGTCTACAAACTATGAATGCTGAAGGGGTTTTAGAGAACTGTGTACCTTCTAGCTGCTGGTGGGATGTAAAGTGGTAACAGCACTAAGGAAAACTGAATGGAGCTGCTTTAAAAGGTAAAAACTGAGCTACCATATGATGCGGCAGGGCACCTTCATTGCCTATAACCTAAGACCACCAGAAACGGAAAGACAGAGGCAGGCAAATGTGCAATGCAGGAATATTGAAATAGCCAAGACATGGAAGGAAAAAAAGGGTCCATAAACAGATGAATGAACAAAGAAGAAGTGGTATATGGACAGAATGGAATATCAACCACGAAAAAAAATAAAAGAATGGCATATGCAGCACCACAGAGGAGCCTAGAAATAATCACACAATGTGAAGTAAGTCAGAATGCGAAAGACAAATGTCCTATGCTATCACTTATGTTATCTGAAAATTCATAAAAATGAACATATTTCCATAGAAAAAGGCAATCTCAGATTGAGAAGACAAACTGATGGTTAAGCCAAAGAAAAGGTGTGAGGAATGGATATATTAGGATATTGGGGTTAACAAATATATACTAATACATATAAAATATATCATCCCCAAAGACCTACAGAATACCAAGAGTGGTCTACTCAACACTCTGTAATAACCTACATGGAGAAGGACCCAAAGATCAATAGATGTATGTTTATGTGTAAATGAACAAGATTCTGTACACCTACAACAAAAGACATTTTCAATCAAACTTGCTCTGAGAAAAAGTACAACTTAAAGACACAAACAAGAATTAAGGAGGCTAAAACTTATGGGGGTTTGTCCTGGCACATTCCAATCTAATCTGCAACCTAACAGCACAACTTGCAGCAAGGTTCTGTTTCCCTAGCAAGCAGAGATGGCAACGTAGAAATGCTGCCACACTAAGGCCGTTTCCTCAAACAGCAGCTTTAAATCCACTGCTAATGGTCACTAATAGTCACAAGGACTGCAGGGCTGTAAATGACTCATGCCCTCAACAACTGTCCTGGGGTAGGGAATGGCCAAAAAAATCCAAACGCGGCAAATTTTTCAAGAAGGCAATTTGAAGTTGTAAGTTTAGCTCCATCTTTAAACGAATGAAAAGGACATTGATAAACGCAAAACATCAGGAATTATCAGTCGCATGCAAATCCAATCTACACAAAGGTATCACCTCTCACCGGTCAGAATGACCATCAGCAAAAAGTCAACAAACAATAGATGTTGAAGAAGTTGTGGAGAATAGTGTAACCTCTCGGTCTAAGTGGGATGTAAACTGGTAACAGCCAATAATAGCAACAGAATGGCAGTGCGTTTCAAGGTGAAAATTGAGTTACCATATGATCCGGAAGGCCCACTGTTGGGCCTGTCACCTGTGAAAGCCAGAATCAAAAAGACACAGGATGGAAAATCGTGTATTGCAGCAGTATACACCATGGCCAAGACATGGAAGCAACAAAAATGTCCATCAGCAGATGAGTGGACGAAAAAGTGGTCCATGTACACAATGCAACATTAGACACAGAAAAGAATGAAACAATGCCGGTCGCAGCACCATAGATGAGGCTACAGATAATCACACAACTTGAAGTAAGTCAGGAAGCGACAGACACATATCCTATGATATCACGTATAGGTGTTATCTAAAAATTCATAGGAAGGAACCTATTTCCACAGAGAAGGACATTGACGTGTTCAGAAAACAAGCTTGTGGTTAGCCAAACGGAAAGGTGTGAGGAATATATAACGGAGCGTATTGGGTTTAACAGACATATGCTAGTATTTATAAAATATATAATCATCAGAGACATACCGAATACCAAGAGAGGTCTACACAACTTTCTGTAATAACCTATATGGAACAGGATCCAAACATGAAAAGATATATGTATCAATGAAAGAGATTCTGTACACCTAGAACAAACACAACATTGCAATTAAATTTGCTCGGAGAAAAATGAAAATTAAACTAAGAATACCAACAGCAAATAAGTAGACATAGTTTTGGGGTGTTTGTCCTGGCACATTCCACTCTACTTTACAACCTACAAACAGGACTTCCAGGAAGGCTCTTTTCCCTTAGTAACCAGAGTTGGGAATATAGAAATGCTGCCCCCTTGTGGCCGTTTCCTGCAACAGCAGCTTTAAACCCAGAGCTAATGGTCATGTAATAGTCACAATTACTACAGGGCTCTAAATGACACCTGCCCTCCAAAAACGTACTGGTGCAGGTAATGGCCACAGGAATTCAGAACATGGCAAATTTTTCAAGGAAACAATTTGAAGAGGTAAGTTTCTCTGTTTTACTTTAAAAAAAAGTACGTAGATAAAAGCTCAATATCGGGAATTTTTAGATGCATGCAAATCCAAACTACAAAAAGGTATCACCACCCAACACTCAAAATGTCATCTGTAAAAAGTCTACAAACAATAAACGCTGATGGGTTTTTTATAGAACTGTGTACCCTCAAGTTGCTGGTGGGATGTAATCTGGTAACAGCCAGTAGTGAGAACAGAATGGAGGTGCGTTGAAAGGTAAAAATTGAACTACCATATGATCTAGTAGGCCCAATGCTGGGCCTAACCCATGAGAAGACCAGAATCCAAAAGACACAGGCTGGCAAGCCTGCACTGCATCAATATTTAGCATAGCCAAGACTTGGAAGTAACCAAAATGTCCATCCACAGATGAATGTAAAAAGAAGAAGTGGTCCATGTACACAATGGAATATTCGCCGTGGAAAAGAATGAAACACTGCTCTTTGCAGCACCATAGATGAGCCTAGAGATAATCACAGAACATGAGGTAAGTCGGAAAGCAGACGACAAATATCCTGTGATATCACTCCTAGGTGTTACCTAACAACTGACACATATGAACATATTTCCACAGAGAAAGACTCCCACAGACTTAGAAAACAAACTATGGTTATCTTAAGGGAGAAGTGGGAGGAATGGATACATTAAGATTAGGGTTACCATACGTATACAAATACATATTAAACACATGTATCAAACAGACCGACCATATACCAAGGGAGGTCTACTGAACGCTCTGTAATAATTTACACGGGGGCTTGCCTGGTGGCACCGTGGTTAAGAATCCTCCTGCCAATGCAGGGGACACAGGTTCGATCCCTGGTTCGGGAAGATCCCACATGCTGCAGAGCAACTAAGCCCGTGCACCACAACTAATGAGCCTACGCTCTGGAGCCCATGAGCCATTACTGAGACCAGGTGCCACAACTACTGAAGCCCGCACGCCTAGAGCCCGTGTTCCGCAACAAAAGAAGCCACTACGGTGAGAAGCCCGTGCACCGCACCGGAGAGTAGCCCCCGCTCACCGCAACTAGAGAAAGCCCACAGGCAGCAAAGAAGATCCAACTCAGCCAAAAACAAATAAATAAGTAAAATAAATTTATTTAAAAAAATAATAGTAATTTACATGGGCAGAGGATCTGTACATGAATAAATATATATAATGTTCAATTGAACCTGATTGTGTACACCTACAACAAACACTATTCTACTCATTACCCCAATTTAAAAAATTAAAACCACGAACAGCAATTAATGAGACATAAAGTTACTGGGGTTGTCTCTGGCCCATTCCATTCTCATTTACAACCTAGGAACACGACTTTCTGGAAGGCTCAGCTGCCCTAGTAACCAGATTTGGGGATGGAGAAATGCTGCCGCCTTGTTTCCGGTTCCCACAAGAGCAGCTTTAAACACTGGGCTAACGGTCACTTAAGATGCACAGTAATTGTAGGGCTGTAAATGACACGTGTCCTCAAAAAATGTCCTGGGGTAGGTAATGGCCAAAAGAGTTCACAACACGGAAAATTTTTCAAGAAAACGGTTTCAAGAGGTAAGTGTTACTCACACTGTTATTTTAAAAAAAGAAGAACATGGATAAAAGCTCAATATCAGGAATTATTGGTTGGATGCAAATCCAAAATACAAAAAGATTTCACCACCCAATATTCAAAATGCCATCCGTAAACAGTCTACAAACAATGAATGCTGATGGGTTGGTGGAGAAATGCATACCCACTATGCTGTTGGTTGGACGTAAACTGGTAACAGCTAATCACGAGAACAGAATGGAGCTGCGTTTAAAAGGTAAAGAAATTGAGCTACCATACAATGCGGCCGATCCCCTAATGGGCCTATCACCTAAGAAGACCAGAATCGGAAAGACACAGACAGGCAAACATGCACTGTAGCAATATTTACAATAGCCAAGACATTCAAGCAAACAAAATGTCCATCAATAGATAAATGGACAAAGAAGAAGTGGTGGACGTACCGAATGGAATATTAGCCTCAGAAAAAATAAATGAACAATGCCGTTTTCAGGACTACAGATGAGACTAGAAATAATCATATTAGGTTAAGTAAGTCAAAAGGGAATGACAAATATCCTATGATATCATTTATACATGTTATCCTAAGATTGCTACCAATGAACATATTTCCACAGAAAAAGAAACTCACAGACTTAGAAAACAAATGAATGGTTAACCAAAATGAAAGGTGGGAGGATGGACAAATTAGGATTATGGAGCTAACAAACATATACGAATGTATGTTAAGTGTATATAAACATACAACACATGAACTGTATGAATTATATAATCACCAATATATAGAAAATATATAATGACAAAACACCTACCATATACCAAGGGAGGTCTACTCAACATTCTGTAATAACATACATGGTAACAGCATCCGAAGAACAACAGACATATGTATGAATCATTGAGCAGATTCTGTACAGCCAGCCAATCGTAACACTCTAATCAAATTTACTCTGATAAGAAATAGAAATTAAATTAAAAAAAACAAACATAAGTAAGGAGACGTAAACTTCCGGGGTCTTGTCCCAGCACATTCCACTCTAATTCATAAGCGAGGAACATGACGTCCAGGAAGACTCTGTTGCCCTAGTAACAAGAGTTGAGAACGTCATAATGCTGCCGCCTTGTGGCTGTTTCCCACAACAGCAGCTTTAAATCCAGTGCTAATGGTTGCTTAATAGTCACAAGGATTGCAGGGATGTAAATGACACCTGCCCTCAAAATATGCCCTGGGGTAGGGAATAGGCAAGAAAATTCAACACATGACAAATTTTTCAAGAAGTCAATATGAAGAGGGAAGTTGTACTCACTCTTTAAAAGAAAAGCAAAAGAAAAAAATGGACATGCGTAAAGCGCAGTATGAGGAATTATTAGTCACATGCAAATCCAACCTCCAAAAAGGTTTCAGCTCACACCAGTCAAATGACCATCAGCAAAAAGTCTACAAACTATGAATGCTGAAGGGGTTTTAGAGAACTGTGTACCTTCTAGCTGCTGGTGGGATGTAAAGTGGTAACAGCACTAAGGAAAACTGAATGGAGCTGCTTTAAAAGGTAAAAACTGAGCTACCATATGATGCGGCAGGGCACCTTCTTTGCCTATAACCTAAGACCACCAGAAACGGAAAGACAGAGGCAGGCAAATGTGCAATGCAGGAATATTGAAATAGCCAAGACATGGAAGGAAAAAAGGGGTCCATAAACAGATGAATGAACAAAGAAGAAGTGGTATATGGACAGAATGGAATATCAACCACGAAAAAAAATAAAAGAATGGCATATGCAGCACCACAGAGGAGCCTAGAAATAATCACACAATGTGAAGTAAGTCAGAATGCGAAAGACAAATGTCCTATGCTATCACTTATGTTATCTGAAAATTCATAAAAATGAACATATTTCCATAGAAAAAGGCAATCTCAGATTGAGAAGACAAACTGATGGTTAAGCCAAAGAAAAGGTGTGAGGAATGGATATATTAGGATATTGGGGTTAACAAATATATACTAATACATATAAAATATATCATCCCCAAAGACCTACAGAATACCAAGAGTGGTCTACTCAACACTCTGTAATAACCTACATGGAGAAGGACCCAAAGATCAATAGATGTATGTATATGTGTAAATGAACAAGATTCTGTACACCTACAACAAAAGACATTTTCAATCAAACTTGCTCTGAGAAAAAGTACAACTTAAAGACACAAACAAGAATTAAGGAGGCTAAAACTTATGGGGGTTTGTCCTGGCACATTCCAATCTAATCTGCAACCTAACAGCACAACTTGCAGCAAGGTTCTGTTTCCCTAGCAAGCAGAGATGGCAACGTAGAAATGCTGCCACACTAAGGCCGTTTCCTCAAACAGCAGCTTTAAATCCACTGCTAATGGTCACTAATAGTCACAAGGACTGCAGGGCTGTAAATGACTCATGCCCTCAACAACTGTCCTGGGGTAGGGAATGGCCAAAAAAATCCAAACGCGGCAAATTTTTCAAGAAGGCAATTTGAAGTTGTAACTTTAGCTCCATCTTTAAACAAATGAAAAGCACATTGATAAACACAAAACATCAGGAATTATTAGTCGCATGCAAATCCAATCTACACAAAGGTATCACCTCGCACTAGTCAGAATGACCATCAGCAAAAAGTCAACAAACAATAGATGTTGAAGAAGTTGTGGAGAATAGTGTAACCTCTCGGTCTAAGTGGGATGTAAACTGGTAACAGCCAATAATAGCAACAGAATGGCAGTGCGTTTAAAGGTAAAAATTGAGTTACCATATGATCCGGAAGGCCCACTGTTGGGCCTGTCACCTGTGAAAGCCAGAATCAAAAAGACACAGGATGGAAAATCGTGTATTGCAGCAGTATATACCATGGCCAAGACATGGAAGCAACAAAAATGTCCATCAGCAGATGAGTGGACGAAAAAGTGGTCCATGTACACAATGCAACATTAGACACAGAAAAGAATGAAACAATGCCGGTCGCAGCACCATGGATGAGGCTACAGATAATCACACAACTTGAAGTAAGTCAGAAAGCGAGAGACACATATCCTATGATATCACGTATAGGTGTTATCTAAAATTTCATAGGAAGGAACCTATTTCCACAGAGAAGGACATTGACGTGTTCAGAAAACAAGCTTGTGGTTAGCCAAACGGAAAGGTGTGAGGAATATATAACGGAGCATATTGGGTTTAACAGACATATGCTAGTATTTATAAAATATATAATCATCAGAGACATACCGAATACCAAGAGAGGTCTACACAACTTTCTGTAATAACCTATATGGAACAGGATCCAAACATGAAAAGATATATGTATCAATGAAAGAGATTCTGTACACCTAGAACAAACACAACATTGCAATTAAATTTGCTCGGAGAAAAATGAAAATTAAACTAAGAATACCAACAGCAAATAAGTAGACATAGTTTTGGGGTGTTTGTCCTGGCACATTCCACTCTACTTTACAACCTACAAACAGGACTTCCAGGAAGGCTCTTTTCCCTTATTAACCAGAGTTGGGAATATAGAAATGCTGCCCCCTCGTGGCCGTTTCCTGCAACAGCAGCTTTAAACCCAGAGCCAATGGTCATGTAATAGTCACAATTACTACAGGGCTCTAAATGACACCTGCCCTCAAAAAACGTACTGGTGCAGGTAATGGCCACAGGAATTCAGAACATGGCAAATTTTTCAAGGAAACAATTTGAAGAGGTAAGTTTCTCTGTTTTACTTTAAAAAAAAGTACGTAGATAAAAGCTCAATATCGGGAATTTTTAGATGCATGCAAATCCAAACTACAAAAAGGTATCACCACCCAACACTCAAAATGTCATCTGTAAAAAGTCTACAAACAATAAACGCTGCAGGGTTTTTTATAGAACTGTGTACCCTCAAGTTGCTGGTGGGATGTAATCTGGTAACAGCCAGTAGTGAGAACAGAATGGAGGTGCGTTGAAAGGTAAAAATTGAACTACCATATGATCTAGTAGGCCCAATGCTGGGCCTAACCCATGAGAAGACCAGAATCCAAAAGACACAGGCTGGCAAGCCTGCACTGCATCAACATTTAGCATAGCCAAGACTTGGAAGTAACCAAAATGTCCATCCACAGATGAATGTAAAAAGAAGAAGTGGTCCATGTACACAATGGAATATTCGCCGTGGAAAAGAATGAAACACTGCTCTTTGCAGCACCATAGATGAGCCTAGAGATAATCACAGAACATGAGGTAAGTCGGAAAGCAGACGACAAATATCCTGTGATATCACTCCTAGGTGTTACCTAACAACTGACACATATGAACATATTTCCACAGAGAAAGACTCCCACAGACTTAGAAAACAAACTATGGTTATCTTAAGGGAGAAGTGGGAGGAATGGATACATTAAGATGAGGGTTACCATACGTATACAAATACATATTAAACACATGTATCAAACAGACCGACCATATACCAAGGGAGGTCTACTGAACGCTCTGTAATAATTTACACGGGGGCTTGCCTGGTGGCACCGTGGTTAAGAATCCTCCTGCCAATGCAGGGGACACAGGTTCGATCCCTGGTTCGGGAAGATCCCACATGCTGCAGAGCAACTAAGCCCGTGCACCACAACTAATGATCCTACGCTCTGGAGCCCATGAGCCATAACTACTGAGACCAGGTGCCACAACTACTGAAGCCCACAGGCCTAGAGCCCGTGTTCCGCAACAAAAGAAGCCACTACAGTGAGAAGCCCGTGCACCGCACCGGAGAGTAGCCCCCGCTCACCGCAACTAGAGAAAGCCCACAGGCAGCAAAGAAGATCCAACTCAGCCAAAAACAAATAAATAAGTAAAATAAATTTATTAAAAAAAATAATAGTAATTTACATGGGCAGAGGATCTGTACATGAATAAATATATATAATGTTCAATTGAACCTGATTGTGTACACCTACAACAAACACTATTCTACTCATTACCCCAATTTAAAAAATTAAAACCACGAACAGCAATTAATGAGACATAAAGTTACTGGGGTTGTCTCTGGCCCATTCCATTCTCATTTACAACCTAGGAACACGACTTTCTGGAAGGCTCAGCTGCCCTAGTAACCAGATTTGGGGATGGAGAAATGCTGCCGCCTTGTTTCCGGTTCCCACAAGAGCAGCTTTAAACACTGGGCTAACGGTCACTTAAGATGCACAGTAATTGTAGGGCTGTAAATGACACGTGTCCTCAAAAAATGTCCTGGGGTAGGTAATGGCCAAAAAAGTTCACAACACGGAAAATTTTTCAAGAAAACGGTTTCAAGAGGTAAGTGTTACTCACACTGTTATTTAAAAAAAAGAAGAACATGGATAAAAGCTCAATATCAGGAATTATTGGTTGGATGCAAATCCAAAATACAAAAAGATTTCACCACCCAATATTCAAAATGCCATCCGTAAACAGTCTACAAACAATGAATGCTGATGGGTTGGTGGAGAAATGCATACCCACTATGCTGTTGGTTGGACGTAAACTGGTAACAGCTAATCACGAGAACAGAATGGAGCTGCGTTTAAAAGGTAAAGAAATTGAGCTACCATACAATGCGGCCAATCCCCTAATGGGACTATCACCTAAGAAGACCAGAATCGGAAAGGCACAGACAGGCAAACATGCACTGTAGCAATATTTACAATAGCCAAGACATTCAAGCAAACAAAATGTCCATCAATAGATAAATGGACAAAGAAGAAGTGGTGGACGTACCGAATGGAATATTAGCCTCAGAAAAAATAAATGAACAATGCCGTTTTCAGGACTACAGATGAGACTAGAAATAATCATATTAGGTTAAGTAAGTCAAAAGGGAATGACAAATATCCTATGATATCATTTATACATGTTATCCTAAGATTGCTACCAATGAACATATTTCCACAGAAAAAGAAACTCACAGACTTAGAAAACAAATGAATGGTTAACCAAAATGAAAGGTGGGAGGATGGACAAATTAGGATTATGGAGCTAACAAACATATACGAATGTATGTTAAGTGTATATAAACATACAACACATGAACTGTATGAATTATATAATCACCAATATATATAAAATATATAATGACAAAACACCTACCATATACCAAGGGAGGTCTACTCAACATTCTGTAATAACATACATGGTAACAGCATCCGAAGAACAACAGACATATGTATGAATCATTGAGCAGATTCTGTACAGCCAGCCAATCGTAACACTCTAATCAAATTTACTCTGATAAGAAATAGAAATTAAATTTTAAAAAACAAACATAAGTAAGGAGACGTAAACTTCCGGGGTCTTGTCCCAGCACATTCCACTCTAATTCATAAGCGAGGAACATGACGTCCAGGAAGGCTCTGTTGCCCTAGTAACAAGAGTTGAGAACGTCATAATGCTGCCGCCTTGTGGCTGTTTCCCACAACAGCAGCTTTAAATCCAGTGCTAATGCTTCCCTAATAGTCACAAGGATTGCAGGGATGTAAATGACACCTGCCCTCAAAATATGCCCTGGGGTAGGGAATAGGCAAGAAAATTCAACACATGACAAATTTTTCAAGAAGTCAATATGAAGAGGGAAGTTGTACTCACTCTTTAAAAGAAAAGCAAAAGAAAAAAATGGACATGCGTAAAGCGCAGTATAAGGAGTTATTAGTCACATGCAAATCCAACCTCCAAAAAGGTTTCAGCTCACACCAGTCAAATGACCATCAGCAAAAAGTCTACAAACTATGAATGCTGAAGGGGTTTTAGAGAACTGTGTACCTTCTAGCTGCTGGTGGGATGTAAAGTGGTAACAGCACTAAGGAAAACTGAATGGAGCTGCTTTAAAAGGTAAAAACTGAGCTACCATATGATGCGGCAGGGCACCTTCATTGCCTATAACCTAAGACCACCAGAAACGGAAAGACAGAGGCAGGCAAATGTGCAATGCAGGAATATTGAAATAGCCAAGACATGGAAGGAAAAAAAGGGTCCATAAACAGATGAATGAACAAAGAAGAAGTGGTATATGGACAGAATGGAATATCAACCACGAAAAAAAATAAAAGAATGGCATATGCAGCACCACAGAGGAGCCTAGAAATAATCACACAATGTGAAGTAAGTCAGAATGCGAAAGACAAATGTCCTATGCTATCACTTATGTTATCTGAAAATTCATAAAAATGAACATATTTCCATAGAAAAAGGCAATCTCAGATTGAGAAGACAAACTGATGGTTAAGCCAAAGAAAAGGTGTGAGGAATGGATATATTAGGATATTGGGGTTAACAAATATATACTAATACATATAAAATATATCATCCCCAAAGACCTACAGAATACCAAGAGTGGTCTACTCAACACTCTGTAATAACCTACATGGAGAAGGACCCAAAGATCAATAGATGTATGTTTATGTGTAAATGAACAAGATTCTGTACACCTACAACAAAAGACATTTTCAATCAAACTTGCTCTGAGAAAAAGTACAACTTAAAGACACAAACAAGAATTAAGGAGGCTAAAACTTATGGGGGTTTGTCCTGGCACATTCCAATCTAATCTGCAACCTAACAGCACAACTTGCAGCAAGGTTCTGTTTCCCTAGCAAGCAGAGATGGCAACGTAGAAATGCTGCCACACTAAGGCCGTTTCCTCAAACAGCAGCTTTAAATCCACTGCTAATGGTCACTAATAGTCACAAGGACTGCAGGGCTGTAAATGACTCATGCCCTCAACAACTGTCCTGGGGTAGGGAATGGCCAAAAAAATCCAAACGCGGCAAATTTTTCAAGAAGGCAATTTGAAGTTGTAAGTTTAGCTCCATCTTTAAACGAATGAAAAGGACATTGATAAACGCAAAACATCAGGAATTATCAGTCGCATGCAAATCCAATCTACACAAAGGTATCACCTCTCACCGGTCAGAATGACCATCAGCAAAAAGTCAACAAACAATAGATGTTGAAGAAGTTGTGGAGAATAGTGTAACCTCTCGGTCTAAGTGGGATGTAAACTGGTAACAGCCAATAATAGCAACAGAATGGCAGTGCGTTTCAAGGTGAAAATTGAGTTACCATATGATCCGGAAGGCCCACTGTTGGGCCTGTCACCTGTGAAAGCCAGAATCAAAAAGACACAGGATGGAAAATCGTGTATTGCAGCAGTATACACCATGGCCAAGACATGGAAGCAACAAAAATGTCCATCAGCAGATGAGTGGACGAAAAAGTGGTCCATGTACACAATGCAACATTAGACACAGAAAAGAATGAAACAATGCCGGTCGCAGCACCATAGATGAGGCTACAGATAATCACACAACTTGAAGTAAGTCAGGAAGCGACAGACACATATCCTATGATATCACGTATAGGTGTTATCTAAAAATTCATAGGAAGGAACCTATTTCCACAGAGAAGGACATTGACGTGTTCAGAAAACAAGCTTGTGGTTAGCCAAACGGAAAGGTGTGAGGAATATATAACGGAGCGTATTGGGTTTAACAGACATATGCTAGTATTTATAAAATATATAATCATCAGAGACATACCGAATACCAAGAGAGGTCTACACAACTTTCTGTAATAACCTATATGGAACAGGATCCAAACATGAAAAGATATATGTATCAATGAAAGAGATTCTGTACACCTAGAACAAACACAACATTGCAATTAAATTTGCTCGGAGAAAAATGAAAATTAAACTAAGAATACCAACAGCAAATAAGTAGACATAGTTTTGGGGTGTTTGTCCTGGCACATTCCACTCTACTTTACAACCTACAAACAGGACTTCCAGGAAGGCTCTTTTCCCTTAGTAACCAGAGTTGGGAATATAGAAATGCTGCCCCCTTGTGGCCGTTTCCTGCAACAGCAGCTTTAAACCCAGAGCTAATGGTCATGTAATAGTCACAATTACTACAGGGCTCTAAATGACACCTGCCCTCCAAAAACGTACTGGTGCAGGTAATGGCCACAGGAATTCAGAACATGGCAAATTTTTCAAGGAAACAATTTGAAGAGGTAAGTTTCTCTGTTTTACTTTAAAAAAAAGTACGTAGATAAAAGCTCAATATCGGGAATTTTTAGATGCATGCAAATCCAAACTACAAAAAGGTATCACCACCCAACACTCAAAATGTCATCTGTAAAAAGTCTACAAACAATAAACGCTGATGGGTTTTTTATAGAACTGTGTACCCTCAAGTTGCTGGTGGGATGTAATCTGGTAACAGCCAGTAGTGAGAACAGAATGGAGGTGCGTTGAAAGGTAAAAATTGAACTACCATATGATCTAGTACGCCCAATGCTGGGCCTAACCCATGAGAAGACCAGAATCCAAAAGACACAGGCTGGCAAGCCTGCACTGCATCAATATTTAGCATAGCCAAGACTTGGAAGTAACCAAAATGTCCATCCACAGATGAATGTAAAAAGAAGAAGTGGTCCATGTACACAATGGAATATTCGCCGTGGAAAAGAATGAAACACTGCTCTTTGCAGCACCATAGATGAGCCTAGAGATAATCACAGAACATGAGGTAAGTCGGAAAGCAGACGACAAATATCCTGTGATATCACTCCTAGGTGTTACCTAACAACTGACACATATGAACATATTTCCACAGAGAAAGACTCCCACAGACTTAGAAAACAAACTATGGTTATCTTAAGGGAGAAGTGGGAGGAATGGATACATTAAGATTAGGGTTACCATACGTATACAAATACATATTAAACACATGTATCAAACAGACCGACCATATACCAAGGGAGGTCTACTGAACGCTCTGTAATAATTTACACGGGGGCTTGCCTGGTGGCACCGTGGTTAAGAATCCTCCTGCCAATGCAGGGGACACAGGTTCGATCCCTGGTTCGGGAAGATCCCACATGCTGCAGAGCAACTAAGCCCGTGCACCACAACTAATGAGCCTACGCTCTGGAGCCCATGAGCCATTACTGAGACCAGGTGCCACAACTACTGAAGCCCGCACGCCTAGAGCCCGTGTTCCGCAACAAAAGAAGCCACTACGGTGAGAAGCCCGTGCACCGCACCGGAGAGTAGCCCCCGCTCACCGCAACTAGAGAAAGCCCACAGGCAGCAAAGAAGATCCAACTCAGCCAAAAACAAATAAATAAGTAAAATAAATTTATTTAAAAAAATAATAGTAATTTACATGGGCAGAGGATCTGTACATGAATAAATATATATAATGTTCAATTGAACCTGATTGTGTACACCTACAACAAACACTATTCTACTCATTACCCCAATTTAAAAAATTAAAACCACGAACAGCAATTAATGAGACATAAAGTTACTGGGGTTGTCTCTGGCCCATTCCATTCTCATTTACAACCTAGGAACACGACTTTCTGGAAGGCTCAGCTGCCCTAGTAACCAGATTTGGGGATGGAGAAATGCTGCCGCCTTGTTTCCGGTTCCCACAAGAGCAGCTTTAAACACTGGGCTAACGGTCACTTAAGATGCACAGTAATTGTAGGGCTGTAAATGACACGTGTCCTCAAAAAATGTCCTGGGGTAGGTAATGGCCAAAAGAGTTCACAACACGGAAAATTTTTCAAGAAAACGGTTTCAAGAGGTAAGTGTTACTCACACTGTTATTTTAAAAAAAGAAGAACATGGATAAAAGCTCAATATCAGGAATTATTGGTTGGATGCAAATCCAAAATACAAAAAGATTTCACCACCCAATATTCAAAATGCCATCCGTAAACAGTCTACAAACAATGAATGCTGATGGGTTGGTGGAGAAATGCATACCCACTATGCTGTTGGTTGGACGTAAACTGGTAACAGCTAATCACGAGAACAGAATGGAGCTGCGTTTAAAAGGTAAAGAAATTGAGCTACCATACAATGCGGCCGATCCCCTAATGGGCCTATCACCTAAGAAGACCAGAATCGGAAAGACACAGACAGGCAAACATGCACTGTAGCAATATTTACAATAGCCAAGACATTCAAGCAAACAAAATGTCCATCAATAGATAAATGGACAAAGAAGAAGTGGTGGACGTACCGAATGGAATATTAGCCTCAGAAAAAATAAATGAACAATGCCGTTTTCAGGACTACAGATGAGACTAGAAATAATCATATTAGGTTAAGTAAGTCAAAAGGGAATGACAAATATCCTATGATATCATTTATACATGTTATCCTAAGATTGCTACCAATGAACATATTTCCACAGAAAAAGAAACTCACAGACTTAGAAAACAAATGAATGGTTAACCAAAATGAAAGGTGGGAGGATGGACAAATTAGGATTATGGAGCTAACAAACATATACGAATGTATGTTAAGTGTATATAAACATACAACACATGAACTGTATGAATTATATAATCACCAATATATATAAAATATATAATGACAAAACACCTACCATATACCAAGGGAGGTCTACTCAACATTCTGTAATAACATACATGGTAACAGCATCCGAAGAACAACAGACATATGTATGAATCATTGAGCAGATTCTGTACAGCCAGCCAATCGTAACACTCTAATCAAATTTACTCTGATAAGAAATAGAAATTAAATTAAAAAAAACAAACATAAGTAAGGAGACGTAAACTTCCGGGGTCTTGTCCCAGCACATTCCACTCTAATTCATAAGCGAGGAACATGACGTCCAGGAAGACTCTGTTGCCCTAGTAACAAGAGTTGAGAACGTCATAATGCTGCCGCCTTGTGGCTGTTTCCCACAACAGCAGCTTTAAATCCAGTGCTAATGGTTGCTTAATAGTCACAAGGATTGCAGGGATGTAAATGACACCTGCCCTCAAAATATGCCCTGGGGTAGGGAATAGGCAAGAAAATTCAACACATGACAAATTTTTCAAGAAGTCAATATGAAGAGGGAAGTTGTACTCACTCTTTAAAAGAAAAGCAAAAGAAAAAAATGGACATGCGTAAAGCGCAGTATGAGGAATTATTAGTCACATGCAAATCCAACCTCCAAAAAGGTTTCAGCTCACACCAGTCAAATGACCATCAGCAAAAAGTCTACAAACTATGAATGCTGAAGGGGTTTTAGAGAACTGTGTACCTTCTAGCTGCTGGTGGGATGTAAAGTGGTAACAGCACTAAGGAAAACTGAATGGAGCTGCTTTAAAAGGTAAAAACTGAGCTACCATATGATGCGGCAGGGCACCTTCTTTGCCTATAACCTAAGACCACCAGAAACGGAAAGACAGAGGCAGGCAAATGTGCAATGCAGGAATATTGAAATAGCCAAGACATGGAAGGAAAAAAGGGGTCCATAAACAGATGAATGAACAAAGAAGAAGTGGTATATGGACAGAATGGAATATCAACCACGAAAAAAAATAAAAGAATGGCATATGCAGCACCACAGAGGAGCCTAGAAATAATCACACAATGTGAAGTAAGTCAGAATGCGAAAGACAAATGTCCTATGCTATCACTTATGTTATCTGAAAATTCATAAAAATGAACATATTTCCATAGAAAAAGGCAATCTCAGATTGAGAAGACAAACTGATGGTTAAGCCAAAGAAAAGGTGTGAGGAATGGATATATTAGGATATTGGGGTTAACAAATATATACTAATACATATAAAATATATCATCCCCAAAGACCTACAGAATACCAAGAGTGGTCTACTCAACACTCTGTAATAACCTACATGGAGAAGGACCCAAAGATCAATAGATGTATGTATATGTGTAAATGAACAAGATTCTGTACACCTACAACAAAAGACATTTTCAATCAAACTTGCTCTGAGAAAAAGTACAACTTAAAGACACAAACAAGAATTAAGGAGGCTAAAACTTATGGGGGTTTGTCCTGGCACATTCCAATCTAATCTGCAACCTAACAGCACAACTTGCAGCAAGGTTCTGTTTCCCTAGCAAGCAGAGATGGCAACGTAGAAATGCTGCCACACTAAGGCCGTTTCCTCAAACAGCAGCTTTAAATCCACTGCTAATGGTCACTAATAGTCACAAGGACTGCAGGGCTGTAAATGACTCATGCCCTCAACAACTGTCCTGGGGTAGGGAATGGCCAAAAAAATCCAAACGCGGCAAATTTTTCAAGAAGGCAATTTGAAGTTGTAAGTTTAGCTCCATCTTTAAACGAATGAAAAGGACATTGATAAACGCAAAACATCAGGAATTATCAGTCGCATGCAAAGCCAATCTACACAAAGGTATCACCTCTCACCGGTCAGAATGACCATCAGCAAAAAGTCAACAAACAATAGATGTTGAAGAAGTTGTGGAGAATAGTGTAACCTCTCGGTCTAAGTGGGATGTAAACTGGTAACAGCCAATAATAGCAACAGAATGGCAGTGCGTTTCAAGGTGAAAATTGAGTTACCATATGATCCGGAAGGCCCACTGTTGGGCCTGTCACCTGTGAAAGCCAGAATCAAAAAGACACAGGATGGAAAATCGTGTATTGCAGCAGTATACACCATGGCCAAGACATGGAAGCAACAAAAATGTCCATCAGCAGATGAGTGGACGAAAAAGTGGTCCATGTACACAATGCAACATTAGACACAGAAAAGAATGAAACAATGCCGGTCGCAGCACCATAGATGAGGCTACAGATAATCACACAACTTGAAGTAAGTCAGGAAGCGACAGACACATATCCTATGATATCACGTATAGGTGTTATCTAAAAATTCATAGGAAGGAACCTATTTCCACAGAGAAGGACATTGACGTGTTCAGAAAACAAGCTTGTGGTTAGCCAAACGGAAAGGTGTGAGGAATATATAACGGAGCGTATTGGGTTTAACAGACATATGCTAATATTTATAAATTATATAATCATCAGAGACATACCGAATACCAAGAGAGGTCTACACAACTTTCTGTAATAACCTATATGGAACAGGATCCAAACATGAAAAGATATATGTATCAATGAAAGAGATTCTGTACACCTAGAACAAACACAACATTGCAATTAAATTTGCTCGGAGAAAAATGAAAATTAAACTAAGAATACCAACAGCAAATAAGTAGACATAGTTTTGGGGTGTTTGTCCTGGCACATTCCACTCTACTTTACAACCTACAAACAGGACTTCCAGGAAGGCTCTTTTCCCTTATTAACCAGAGTTGGGAATATAGAAATGCTGCCCCCTCGTGGCCGTTTCCTGCAACAGCAGCTTTAAACCCAGAGCCAATGGTCATGTAATAGTCACAATTACTACAGGGCTCTAAATGACACCTGCCCTCAAAAAACGTACTGGTGCAGGTAATGGCCACAGGAATTCAGAACATGGCAAATTTTTCAAGGAAACAATTTGAAGAGGTAAGTTTCTCTGTTTTACTTTAAAAAAAAGTACGTAGATAAAAGCTCAATATCGGGAATTTTTAGATGCATGCAAATCCAAACTACAAAAAGGTATCACCACCCAACACTCAAAATGTCATCTGTAAAAAGTCTACAAACAATAAACGCTGCAGGGTTTTTTATAGAACTGTGTACCCTCAAGTTGCTGGTGGGATGTAATCTGGTAACAGCCAGTAGTGAGAACAGAATGGAGGTGCGTTGAAAGGTAAAAATTGAACTACCATATGATCTAGTAGGCCCAATGCTGGGCCTAACCCATGAGAAGACCAGAATCCAAAAGACACAGGCTGGCAAGCCTGCACTGCATCAACATTTAGCATAGCCAAGACTTGGAAGTAACCAAAATGTCCATCCACAGATGAATGTAAAAAGAAGAAGTGGTCCATGTACACAATGGAATATTCGCCGTGGAAAAGAATGAAACACTGCTCTTTGCAGCACCATAGATGAGCCTAGAGATAATCACAGAACATGAGGTAAGTCGGAAAGCAGACGACAAATATCCTGTGATATCACTCCTAGGTGTTACCTAACAACTGACACATATGAACATATTTCCACAGAGAAAGACTCCCACAGACTTAGAAAACAAACTATGGTTATCTTAAGGGAGAAGTGGGAGGAATGGATACATTAAGATGAGGGTTACCATACGTATACAAATACATATTAAACACATGTATCAAACAGACCGACCATATACCAAGGGAGGTCTACTGAACGCTCTGTAATAATTTACACGGGGGCTTGCCTGGTGGCACCGTGGTTAAGAATCCTCCTGCCAATGCAGGGGACACAGGTTCGATCCCTGGTTCGGGAAGATCCCACATGCTGCAGAGCAACTAAGCCCGTGCACCACAACTAATGATCCTACGCTCTGGAGCCCATGAGCCATAACTACTGAGACCAGGTGCCACAACTACTGAAGCCCACAGGCCTAGAGCCCGTGTTCCGCAACAAAAGAAGCCACTACAGTGAGAAGCCCGTGCACCGCACCGGAGAGTAGCCCCCGCTCACCGCAACTAGAGAAAGCCCACAGGCAGCAAAGAAGATCCAACTCAGCCAAAAACAAATAAATAAGTAAAATAAATTTATTAAAAAAAATAATAGTAATTTACATGGGCAGAGGATCTGTACATGAATAAATATATATAATGTTCAATTGAACCTGATTGTGTACACCTACAACAAACACTATTCTACTCATTACCCCAATTTAAAAAATTAAAACCACGAACAGCAATTAATGAGACATAAAGTTACTGGGGTTGTCTCTGGCCCATTCCATTCTCATTTACAACCTAGGAACACGACTTTCTGGAAGGCTCAGCTGCCCTAGTAACCAGATTTGGGGATGGAGAAATGCTGCCGCCTTGTTTCCGGTTCCCACAAGAGCAGCTTTAAACACTGGGCTAACGGTCACTTAAGATGCACAGTAATTGTAGGGCTGTAAATGACACGTGTCCTCAAAAAATGTCCTGGGGTAGGTAATGGCCAAAAAAGTTCACAACACGGAAAATTTTTCAAGAAAACGGTTTCAAGAGGTAAGTGTTACTCACACTGTTATTTAAAAAAAAGAAGAACATGGATAAAAGCTCAATATCAGGAATTATTGGTTGGATGCAAATCCAAAATACAAAAAGATTTCACCACCCAATATTCAAAATGCCATCCGTAAACAGTCTACAAACAATGAATGCTGATGGGTTGGTGGAGAAATGCATACCCACTATGCTGTTGGTTGGACGTAAACTGGTAACAGCTAATCACGAGAACAGAATGGAGCTGCGTTTAAAAGGTAAAGAAATTGAGCTACCATACAATGCGGCCGATCCCCTAATGGGACTATCACCTAAGAAGACCAGAATCGGAAAGGCACAGACAGGCAAACATGCACTGTAGCAATATTTACAATAGCCAAGACATTCAAGCAAACAAAATGTCCATCAATAGATAAATGGACAAAGAAGAAGTGGTGGACGTACCGAATGGAATATTAGCCTCAGAAAAAATAAATGAACAATGCCGTTTTCAGGACTACAGATGAGACTAGAAATAATCATATTAGGTTAAGTAAGTCAAAAGGGAATGACAAATATCCTATGATATCATTTATACATGTTATCCTAAGATTGCTACCAATGAACATATTTCCACAGAAAAAGAAACTCACAGACTTAGAAAACAAATGAATGGTTAACCAAAATGAAAGGTGGGAGGATGGACAAATTAGGATTATGGAGCTAACAAACATATACGAATGTATGTTAAGTGTATATAAACATACAACACATGAACTGTATGAATTATATAATCACCAATATATAGAAAATATATAATGACAAAACACCTACCATATACCAAGGGAGGTCTACTCAACATTCTGTAATAACATACATGGTAACAGCATCCGAAGAACAACAGACATATGTATGAATCATTGAGCAGATTCTGTACAGCCAGCCAATCGTAACACTCTAATCAAATTTACTCTGATAAGAAATAGAAATTAAATTTTAAAAAACAAACATAAGGAAGGAGACGTAAACTTCCGGGGTCTTGTCCCAGCACATTCCACTCTAATTCATAAGCGAGGAACATGACGTCCAGGAAGGCTCTGTTGCCCTAGTAACAAGAGTTGAGAACGTCATAATGCTGCCGCCTTGTGGCTGTTTCCCACAACAGCAGCTTTAAATCCAGTGCTAATGCTTCCCTAATAGTCACAAGGATTGCAGGGATGTAAATGACACCTGCCCTCAAAATATGCCCTGGGGTAGGGAATAGGCAAGAAAATTCAACACATGACAAATTTTTCAAGAAGTCAATATGAAGAGGGAAGTTGTACTCACTCTTTAAAAAAAAAGCAAAAGAAAAAAATGGACATGCGTAAAGCGCAGTATAAGGAATTATTAGTCACATGCAAATCCAACCTCCAAAAAGGTTTCAGCTCACACCAGTCAAATGACCATCAGCAAAAAGTCTACAAACTATGAATGCTGAAGGGGTTTTAGAGAACTGTGTACCTTCTAGCTGCTGGTGGGATGTAAAGTGGTAACAGCACTAAGGAAAACTGAATGGAGCTGCTTTAAAAGGTAAAAACTGAGCTACCATATGATGCGGCAGGGCACCTTCATTGCCTATAACCTAAGACCACCAGAAACGGAAAGACAGAGGCAGGCAAATGTGCAATGCAGGAATATTGAAATAGCCAAGACATGGAAGGAAAAAAAGGGTCCATAAACAGATGAATGAACAAAGAAGAAGTGGTATATGGACAGAATGGAATATCAACCACGAAAAAAAATAAAAGAATGGCATATGCAGCACCACAGAGGAGCCTAGAAATAATCACACAATGTGAAGTAAGTCAGAATGCGAAAGACAAATGTCCTATGCTATCACTTATGTTATCTGAAAATTCATAAAAATGAACATATTTCCATAGAAAAAGGCAATCTCAGATTGAGAAGACAAACTGATGGTTAAGCCAAAGAAAAGGTGTGAGGAATGGATATATTAGGATATTGGGGTTAACAAATATATACTAATACATATAAAATATATCATCCCCAAAGACCTACAGAATACCAAGAGTGGTCTACTCAACACTCTGTAATAACCTACATGGAAAAGGACCCAAAGATCAATAGATGTATGTTTATGTGTAAATGAACAAGATTCTGTACACCTAGAACAAAAGACATTTTCAATCAAACTTGCTCTGAGAAAAAGTACAACTTAAAGACACAAACAAGAATTAAGGAGGCTAAAACTTATGGGGGTTTGTCCTGGCACATTCCAATCTAATCTGCAACCTAACAGCACAACTTGCAGCAAGGTTCTGTTTCCCTAGCAAGCAGAGATGGCAACGTAGAAATGCTGCCACACTAAGGCCGTTTCCTCAAACAGCAGCTTTAAATCCACTGCTAATGGTCACTAATAGTCACAAGGACTGCAGGGCTGTAAATGACTCATGCCCTCAACAACTGTCCTGGGGTAGGGAATGGCCAAAAAAATCCAAACGCGGCAAATTTTTCAAGAAGGCAATTTGAAGTTGTAAGTTTAGCTCCATCTTTAAACGAATGAAAAGGACATTGATAAACGCAAAACATCAGGAATTATCAGTCGCATGCAAATCCAATCTACACAAAGGTATCACCTCTCACCGGTCAGAATGACCATCAGCAAAAAGTCAACAAACAATAGATGTTGAAGAAGTTGTGGAGAATAGTGTAACCTCTCGGTCTAAGTGGGATGTAAACTGGTAACAGCCAATAATAGCAACAGAATGGCAGTGCGTTTCAAGGTGAAAATTGAGTTACCATATGATCCGGAAGGCCCACTGTTGGGCCTGTCACCTGTGAAAGCCAGAATCAAAAAGACACAGGATGGAAAATCGTGTATTGCAGCAGTATACACCATGGCCAAGACATGGAAGCAACAAAAATGTCCATCAGCAGATGAGTGGACGAAAAAGTGGTCCATGTACACAATGCAACATTAGACACAGAAAAGAATGAAACAATGCCGGTCGCAGCACCATAGATGAGGCTACAGATAATCACACAACTTGAAGTAAGTCAGGAAGCGACAGACACATATCCTATGATATCACGTATAGGTGTTATCTAAAATTTCATAGGAAGGAACCTATTTCCACAGAGAAGGACATTGACGTGTTCAGAAAACAAGCTTGTGGTTAGCCAAACGGAAAGGTGTGAGGAATATATAACGGAGCATATTGGGTTTAACAGACATATGCTAGTATTTATAAAATATATAATCATCAGAGACATACCGAATACCAAGAGAGGTCTACACAACTTTCTGTAATAACCTATATGGAACAGGATCCAAACATGAAAAGATATATGTATCAATGAAAGAGATTCTGTACACCTAGAACAAACACAACATTGCAATTAAATTTGCTCGGAGAAAAATGAAAATTAAACTAAGAATACCAACAGCAAATAAGTAGACATAGTTTTGGGGTGTTTGTCCTGGCACATTCCACTCTACTTTACAACCTACAAACAGGACTTCCAGGAAGGCTCTTTTCCCTTATTAACCAGAGTTGGGAATATAGAAATGCTGCCCCCTCGTGGCCGTTTCCTGCAACAGCAGCTTTAAACCCAGAGCCAATGGTCATGTAATAGTCACAATTACTACAGGGCTCTAAATGACACCTGCCCTCAAAAAACGTACTGGTGCAGGTAATGGCCACAGGAATTCAGAACATGGCAAATTTTTCAAGGAAACAATTTGAAGAGGTAAGTTTCTCTGTTTTACTTTAAAAAAAAGTACGTAGATAAAAGCTCAATATCGGGAATTTTTAGATGCATGCAAATCCAAACTACAAAAAGGTATCACCACCCAACACTCAAAATGTCATCTGTAAAAAGTCTACAAACAATAAACGCTGCAGGGTTTTTTATAGAACTGTGTACCCTCAAGTTGCTGGTGGGATGTAATCTGGTAACAGCCAGTAGTGAGAACAGAATGGAGGTGCGTTGAAAGGTAAAAATTGAACTACCATATGATCTAGTAGGCCCAATGCTGGGCCTAACCCATGAGAAGACCAGAATCCAAAAGACACAGGCTGGCAAGCCTGCACTGCATCAACATTTAGCATAGCCAAGACTTGGAAGTAACCAAAATGTCCATCCACAGATGAATGTAAAAAGAAGAAGTGGTCCATGTACACAATGGAATATTCGCCGTGGAAAAGAATGAAACACTGCTCTTTGCAGCACCATAGATGAGCCTAGAGATAATCACAGAACATGAGGTAAGTCGGAAAGCAGACGACAAATATCCTGTGATATCACTCCTAGGTGTTACCTAACAACTGACACATATGAACATATTTCCACAGAGAAAGACTCCCACAGACTTAGAAAACAAACTATGGTTATCTTAAGGGAGAAGTGGGAGGAATGGATACATTAAGATGAGGGTTACCATACGTATACAAATACATATTAAACACATGTATCAAACAGACCGACCATATACCAAGGGAGGTCTACTGAACGCTCTGTAATAATTTACACGGGGGCTTGCCTGGTGGCACCGTGGTTAAGAATCCTCCTGCCAATGCAGGGGACACAGGTTCGATCCCTGGTTCGGGAAGATCCCACATGCTGCAGAGCAACTAAGCCCGTGCACCACAACTAATGATCCTACGCTCTGGAGCCCATGAGCCATAACTACTGAGACCAGGTGCCACAACTACTGAAGCCCACAGGCCTAGAGCCCGTGTTCCGCAACAAAAGAAGCCACTACAGTGAGAAGCCCGTGCACCGCACCGGAGAGTAGCCCCCGCTCACCGCAACTAGAGAAAGCCCACAGGCAGCAAAGAAGATCCAACTCAGCCAAAAACAAATAAATAAGTAAAATAAATTTATTAAAAAAAATAATAGTAATTTACATGGGCAGAGGATCTGTACATGAATAAATATATATAATGTTCAATTGAACCTGATTGTGTACACCTACAACAAACACTATTCTACTCATTACCCCAATTTAAAAAATTAAAACCACGAACAGCAATTAATGAGACATAAAGTTACTGGGGTTGTCTCTGGCCCATTCCATTCTCATTTACAACCTAGGAACACGACTTTCTGGAAGGCTCAGCTGCCCTAGTAACCAGATTTGGGGATGGAGAAATGCTGCCGCCTTGTTTCCGGTTCCCACAAGAGCAGCTTTAAACACTGGGCTAACGGTCACTTAAGATGCACAGTAATTGTAGGGCTGTAAATGACACGTGTCCTCAAAAAATGTCCTGGGGTAGGTAATGGCCAAAAAAGTTCACAACACGGAAAATTTTTCAAGAAAACGGTTTCAAGAGGTAAGTGTTACTCACACTGTTATTTAAAAAAAAGAAGAACATGGATAAAAGCTCAATATCAGGAATTATTGGTTGGATGCAAATCCAAAATACAAAAAGATTTCACCACCCAATATTCAAAATGCCATCCGTAAACAGTCTACAAACAATGAATGCTGATGGGTTGGTGGAGAAATGCATACCCACTATGCTGTTGGTTGGACGTAAACTGGTAACAGCTAATCACGAGAACAGAATGGAGCTGCGTTTAAAAGGTAAAGAAATTGAGCTACCATACAATGCGGCCAATCCCCTAATGGGACTATCACCTAAGAAGACCAGAATCGGAAAGGCACAGACAGGCAAACATGCACTGTAGCAATATTTACAATAGCCAAGACATTCAAGCAAACAAAATGTCCATCAATAGATAAATGGACAAAGAAGAAGTGGTGGACGTACCGAATGGAATATTAGCCTCAGAAAAAATAAATGAACAATGCCGTTTTCAGGACTACAGATGAGACTAGAAATAATCATATTAGGTTAAGTAAGTCAAAAGGGAATGACAAATATCCTATGATATCATTTATACATGTTATCCTAAGATTGCTACCAATGAACATATTTCCACAGAAAAAGAAACTCACAGACTTAGAAAACAAATGAATGGTTAACCAAAATGAAAGGTGGGAGGATGGACAAATTAGGATTATGGAGCTAACAAACATATACGAATGTATGTTAAGTGTATATAAACATACAACACATGAACTGTATGAATTATATAATCACCAATATATATAAAATATATAATGACAAAACACCTACCATATACCAAGGGAGGTCTACTCAACATTCTGTAATAACATACATGGTAACAGCATCCGAAGAACAACAGACATATGTATGAATCATTGAGCAGATTCTGTACAGCCAGCCAATCGTAACACTCTAATCAAATTTACTCTGATAAGAAATAGAAATTAAATTTTAAAAAACAAACATAAGTAAGGAGACGTAAACTTCCGGGGTCTTGTCCCAGCACATTCCACTCTAATTCATAAGCGAGGAACATGACGTCCAGGAAGGCTCTGTTGCCCTAGTAACAAGAGTTGAGAACGTCATAATGCTGCCGCCTTGTGGCTGTTTCCCACAACAGCAGCTTTAAATCCAGTGCTAATGCTTCCCTAATAGTCACAAGGATTGCAGGGATGTAAATGACACCTGCCCTCAAAATATGCCCTGGGGTAGGGAATAGGCAAGAAAATTCAACACATGACAAATTTTTCAAGAAGTCAATATGAAGAGGGAAGTTGTACTCACTCTTTAAAAGAAAAGCAAAAGAAAAAAATGGACATGCGTAAAGCGCAGTATAAGGAGTTATTAGTCACATGCAAATCCAACCTCCAAAAAGGTTTCAGCTCACACCAGTCAAATGACCATCAGCAAAAAGTCTACAAACTATGAATGCTGAAGGGGTTTTAGAGAACTGTGTACCTTCTAGCTGCTGGTGGGATGTAAAGTGGTAACAGCACTAAGGAAAACTGAATGGAGCTGCTTTAAAAGGTAAAAACTGAGCTACCATATGATGCGGCAGGGCACCTTCATTGCCTATAACCTAAGACCACCAGAAACGGAAAGACAGAGGCAGGCAAATGTGCAATGCAGGAATATTGAAATAGCCAAGACATGGAAGGAAAAAAAGGGTCCATAAACAGATGAATGAACAAAGAAGAAGTGGTATATGGACAGAATGGAATATCAACCACGAAAAAAAATAAAAGAATGGCATATGCAGCACCACAGAGGAGCCTAGAAATAATCACACAATGTGAAGTAAGTCAGAATGCGAAAGACAAATGTCCTATGCTATCACTTATGTTATCTGAAAATTCATAAAAATGAACATATTTCCATAGAAAAAGGCAATCTCAGATTGAGAAGACAAACTGATGGTTAAGCCAAAGAAAAGGTGTGAGGAATGGATATATTAGGATATTGGGGTTAACAAATATATACTAATACATATAAAATATATCATCCCCAAAGACCTACAGAATACCAAGAGTGGTCTACTCAACACTCTGTAATAACCTACATGGAGAAGGACCCAAAGATCAATAGATGTATGTTTATGTGTAAATGAACAAGATTCTGTACACCTACAACAAAAGACATTTTCAATCAAACTTGCTCTGAGAAAAAGTACAACTTAAAGACACAAACAAGAATTAAGGAGGCTAAAACTTATGGGGGTTTGTCCTGGCACATTCCAATCTAATCTGCAACCTAACAGCACAACTTGCAGCAAGGTTCTGTTTCCCTAGCAAGCAGAGATGGCAACGTAGAAATGCTGCCACACTAAGGCCGTTTCCTCAAACAGCAGCTTTAAATCCACTGCTAATGGTCACTAATAGTCACAAGGACTGCAGGGCTGTAAATGACTCATGCCCTCAACAACTGTCCTGGGGTAGGGAATGGCCAAAAAAATCCAAACGCGGCAAATTTTTCAAGAAGGCAATTTGAAGTTGTAAGTTTAGCTCCATCTTTAAACGAATGAAAAGGACATTGATAAACGCAAAACATCAGGAATTATCAGTCGCATGCAAATCCAATCTACACAAAGGTATCACCTCTCACCGGTCAGAATGACCATCAGCAAAAAGTCAACAAACAATAGATGTTGAAGAAGTTGTGGAGAATAGTGTAACCTCTCGGTCTAAGTGGGATGTAAACTGGTAACAGCCAATAATAGCAACAGAATGGCAGTGCGTTTCAAGGTGAAAATTGAGTTACCATATGATCCGGAAGGCCCACTGTTGGGCCTGTCACCTGTGAAAGCCAGAATCAAAAAGACACAGGATGGAAAATCGTGTATTGCAGCAGTATACACCATGGCCAAGACATGGAAGCAACAAAAATGTCCATCAGCAGATGAGTGGACGAAAAAGTGGTCCATGTACACAATGCAACATTAGACACAGAAAAGAATGAAACAATGCCGGTCGCAGCACCATAGATGAGGCTACAGATAATCACACAACTTGAAGTAAGTCAGGAAGCGACAGACACATATCCTATGATATCACGTATAGGTGTTATCTAAAAATTCATAGGAAGGAACCTATTTCCACAGAGAAGGACATTGACGTGTTCAGAAAACAAGCTTGTGGTTAGCCAAACGGAAAGGTGTGAGGAATATATAACGGAGCGTATTGGGTTTAACAGACATATGCTAGTATTTATAAAATATATAATCATCAGAGACATACCGAATACCAAGAGAGGTCTACACAACTTTCTGTAATAACCTATATGGAACAGGATCCAAACATGAAAAGATATATGTATCAATGAAAGAGATTCTGTACACCTAGAACAAACACAACATTGCAATTAAATTTGCTCGGAGAAAAATGAAAATTAAACTAAGAATACCAACAGCAAATAAGTAGACATAGTTTTGGGGTGTTTGTCCTGGCACATTCCACTCTACTTTACAACCTACAAACAGGACTTCCAGGAAGGCTCTTTTCCCTTAGTAACCAGAGTTGGGAATATAGAAATGCTGCCCCCTTGTGGCCGTTTCCTGCAACAGCAGCTTTAAACCCAGAGCTAATGGTCATGTAATAGTCACAATTACTACAGGGCTCTAAATGACACCTGCCCTCCAAAAACGTACTGGTGCAGGTAATGGCCACAGGAATTCAGAACATGGCAAATTTTTCAAGGAAACAATTTGAAGAGGTAAGTTTCTCTGTTTTACTTTAAAAAAAAGTACGTAGATAAAAGCTCAATATCGGGAATTTTTAGATGCATGCAAATCCAAACTACAAAAAGGTATCACCACCCAACACTCAAAATGTCATCTGTAAAAAGTCTACAAACAATAAACGCTGATGGGTTTTTTATAGAACTGTGTACCCTCAAGTTGCTGGTGGGATGTAATCTGGTAACAGCCAGTAGTGAGAACAGAATGGAGGTGCGTTGAAAGGTAAAAATTGAACTACCATATGATCTAGTAGGCCCAATGCTGGGCCTAACCCATGAGAAGACCAGAATCCAAAAGACACAGGCTGGCAAGCCTGCACTGCATCAATATTTAGCATAGCCAAGACTTGGAAGTAACCAAAATGTCCATCCACAGATGAATGTAAAAAGAAGAAGTGGTCCATGTACACAATGGAATATTCGCCGTGGAAAAGAATGAAACACTGCTCTTTGCAGCACCATAGATGAGCCTAGAGATAATCACAGAACATGAGGTAAGTCGGAAAGCAGACGACAAATATCCTGTGATATCACTCCTAGGTGTTACCTAACAACTGACACATATGAACATATTTCCACAGAGAAAGACTCCCACAGACTTAGAAAACAAACTATGGTTATCTTAAGGGAGAAGTGGGAGGAATGGATACATTAAGATTAGGGTTACCATACGTATACAAATACATATTAAACACATGTATCAAACAGACCGACCATATACCAAGGGAGGTCTACTGAACGCTCTGTAATAATTTACACGGGGGCTTGCCTGGTGGCACCGTGGTTAAGAATCCTCCTGCCAATGCAGGGGACACAGGTTCGATCCCTGGTTCGGGAAGATCCCACATGCTGCAGAGCAACTAAGCCCGTGCACCACAACTAATGAGCCTACGCTCTGGAGCCCATGAGCCATTACTGAGACCAGGTGCCACAACTACTGAAGCCCGCACGCCTAGAGCCCGTGTTCCGCAACAAAAGAAGCCACTACGGTGAGAAGCCCGTGCACCGCACCGGAGAGTAGCCCCCGCTCACCGCAACTAGAGAAAGCCCACAGGCAGCAAAGAAGATCCAACTCAGCCAAAAACAAATAAATAAGTAAAATAAATTTATTTAAAAAAATAATAGTAATTTACATGGGCAGAGGATCTGTACATGAATAAATATATATAATGTTCAATTGAACCTGATTGTGTACACCTACAACAAACACTATTCTACTCATTACCCCAATTTAAAAAATTAAAACCACGAACAGCAATTAATGAGACATAAAGTTACTGGGGTTGTCTCTGGCCCATTCCATTCTCATTTACAACCTAGGAACACGACTTTCTGGAAGGCTCAGCTGCCCTAGTAACCAGATTTGGGGATGGAGAAATGCTGCCGCCTTGTTTCCGGTTCCCACAAGAGCAGCTTTAAACACTGGGCTAACGGTCACTTAAGATGCACAGTAATTGTAGGGCTGTAAATGACACGTGTCCTCAAAAAATGTCCTGGGGTAGGTAATGGCCAAAAGAGTTCACAACACGGAAAATTTTTCAAGAAAACGGTTTCAAGAGGTAAGTGTTACTCACACTGTTATTTTAAAAAAAGAAGAACATGGATAAAAGCTCAATATCAGGAATTATTGGTTGGATGCAAATCCAAAATACAAAAAGATTTCACCACCCAATATTCAAAATGCCATCCGTAAACAGTCTACAAACAATGAATGCTGATGGGTTGGTGGAGAAATGCATACCCACTATGCTGTTGGTTGGACGTAAACTGGTAACAGCTAATCACGAGAACAGAATGGAGCTGCGTTTAAAAGGTAAAGAAATTGAGCTACCATACAATGCGGCCGATCCCCTAATGGGCCTATCACCTAAGAAGACCAGAATCGGAAAGACACAGACAGGCAAACATGCACTGTAGCAATATTTACAATAGCCAAGACATTCAAGCAAACAAAATGTCCATCAATAGATAAATGGACAAAGAAGAAGTGGTGGACGTACCGAATGGAATATTAGCCTCAGAAAAAATAAATGAACAATGCCGTTTTCAGGACTACAGATGAGACTAGAAATAATCATATTAGGTTAAGTAAGTCAAAAGGGAATGACAAATATCCTATGATATCATTTATACATGTTATCCTAAGATTGCTACCAATGAACATATTTCCACAGAAAAAGAAACTCACAGACTTAGAAAACAAATGAATGGTTAACCAAAATGAAAGGTGGGAGGATGGACAAATTAGGATTATGGAGCTAACAAACATATACGAATGTATGTTAAGTGTATATAAACATACAACACATGAACTGTATGAATTATATAATCACCAATATATATAAAATATATAATGACAAAACACCTACCATATACCAAGGGAGGTCTACTCAACATTCTGTAATAACATACATGGTAACAGCATCCGAAGAACAACAGACATATGTATGAATCATTGAGCAGATTCTGTACAGCCAGCCAATCGTAACACTCTAATCAAATTTACTCTGATAAGAAATAGAAATTAAATTAAAAAAAACAAACATAAGTAAGGAGACGTAAACTTCCGGGGTCTTGTCCCAGCACATTCCACTCTAATTCATAAGCGAGGAACATGACGTCCAGGAAGACTCTGTTGCCCTAGTAACAAGAGTTGAGAACGTCATAATGCTGCCGCCTTGTGGCTGTTTCCCACAACAGCAGCTTTAAATCCAGTGCTAATGGTTGCTTAATAGTCACAAGGATTGCAGGGATGTAAATGACACCTGCCCTCAAAATATGCCCTGGGGTAGGGAATAGGCAAGAAAATTCAACACATGACAAATTTTTCAAGAAGTCAATATGAAGAGGGAAGTTGTACTCACTCTTTAAAAGAAAAGCAAAAGAAAAAAATGGACATGCGTAAAGCGCAGTATGAGGAATTATTAGTCACATGCAAATCCAACCTCCAAAAAGGTTTCAGCTCACACCAGTCAAATGACCATCAGCAAAAAGTCTACAAACTATGAATGCTGAAGGGGTTTTAGAGAACTGTGTACCTTCTAGCTGCTGGTGGGATGTAAAGTGGTAACAGCACTAAGGAAAACTGAATGGAGCTGCTTTAAAAGGTAAAAACTGAGCTACCATATGATGCGGCAGGGCACCTTCTTTGCCTATAACCTAAGACCACCAGAAACGGAAAGACAGAGGCAGGCAAATGTGCAATGCAGGAATATTGAAATAGCCAAGACATGGAAGGAAAAAAGGGGTCCATAAACAGATGAATGAACAAAGAAGAAGTGGTATATGGACAGAATGGAATATCAACCACGAAAAAAAATAAAAGAATGGCATATGCAGCACCACAGAGGAGCCTAGAAATAATCACACAATGTGAAGTAAGTCAGAATGCGAAAGACAAATGTCCTATGCTATCACTTATGTTATCTGAAAATTCATAAAAATGAACATATTTCCATAGAAAAAGGCAATCTCAGATTGAGAAGACAAACTGATGGTTAAGCCAAAGAAAAGGTGTGAGGAATGGATATATTAGGATATTGGGGTTAACAAATATATACTAATACATATAAAATATATCATCCCCAAAGACCTACAGAATACCAAGAGTGGTCTACTCAACACTCTGTAATAACCTACATGGAGAAGGACCCAAAGATCAATAGATGTATGTATATGTGTAAATGAACAAGATTCTGTACACCTACAACAAAAGACATTTTCAATCAAACTTGCTCTGAGAAAAAGTACAACTTAAAGACACAAACAAGAATTAAGGAGGCTAAAACTTATGGGGGTTTGTCCTGGCACATTCCAATCTAATCTGCAACCTAACAGCACAACTTGCAGCAAGGTTCTGTTTCCCTAGCAAGCAGAGATGGCAACGTAGAAATGCTGCCACACTAAGGCCGTTTCCTCAAACAGCAGCTTTAAATCCACTGCTAATGGTCACTAATAGTCACAAGGACTGCAGGGCTGTAAATGACTCATGCCCTCAACAACTGTCCTGGGGTAGGGAATGGCCAAAAAAATCCAAACGCGGCAAATTTTTCAAGAAGGCAATTTGAAGTTGTAAGTTTAGCTCCATCTTTAAACGAATGAAAAGGACATTGATAAACGCAAAACATCAGGAATTATCAGTCGCATGCAAAGCCAATCTACACAAAGGTATCACCTCTCACCGGTCAGAATGACCATCAGCAAAAAGTCAACAAACAATAGATGTTGAAGAAGTTGTGGAGAATAGTGTAACCTCTCGGTCTAAGTGGGATGTAAACTGGTAACAGCCAATAATAGCAACAGAATGGCAGTGCGTTTCAAGGTGAAAATTGAGTTACCATATGATCCGGAAGGCCCACTGTTGGGCCTGTCACCTGTGAAAGCCAGAATCAAAAAGACACAGGATGGAAAATCGTGTATTGCAGCAGTATACACCATGGCCAAGACATGGAAGCAACAAAAATGTCCATCAGCAGATGAGTGGACGAAAAAGTGGTCCATGTACACAATGCAACATTAGACACAGAAAAGAATGAAACAATGCCGGTCGCAGCACCATAGATGAGGCAACAGATAATCACACAACTTGAAGTAAGTCAGGAAGCGACAGACACATATCCTATGATATCACGTATAGGTGTTATCTAAAAATTCATAGGAAGGAACCTATTTCCACAGAGAAGGACATTGACGTGTTCAGAAAACAAGCTTGTGGTTAGCCAAACGGAAAGGTGTGAGGAATATATAACGGAGCGTATTGGGTTTAACAGACATATGCTAATATTTATAAAATATATAATCATCAGAGACATACCGAATACCAAGAGAGGTCTACACAACTTTCTGTAATAACCTATATGGAACAGGATCCAAACATGAAAAGATATATGTATCAATGAAAGAGATTCTGTACACCTAGAACAAACACAACATTGCAATTAAATTTGCTCGGAGAAAAATGAAAATTAAACTAAGAATACCAACAGCAAATAAGTAGACATAGTTTTGGGGTGTTTGTCCTGGCACATTCCACTCTACTTTACAACCTACAAACAGGACTTCCAGGAAGGCTCTTTTCCCTTATTAACCAGAGTTGGGAATATAGAAATGCTGCCCCCTCGTGGCCGTTTCCTGCAACAGCAGCTTTAAACCCAGAGCCAATGGTCATGTAATAGTCACAATTACTACAGGGCTCTAAATGACACCTGCCCTCAAAAAACGTACTGGTGCAGGTAATGGCCACAGGAATTCAGAACATGGCAAATTTTTCAAGGAAACAATTTGAAGAGGTAAGTTTCTCTGTTTTACTTTTAAAAAAAGTACGTAGATAAAAGCTCAATATCGGGAATTTTTAGATGCATGCAAATCCAAACTACAAAAAGGTATCACCACCCAACACTCAAAATGTCATCTGTAAAAAGTCTACAAACAATAAACGCTGATGGGTTTTTTATAGAACTGTGTACCCTCAAGTTGCTGGTGGGATGTAATCTGGTAACAGCCAGTAGTGAGAACAGAATGGAGGTGCGTTGAAAGGTAAAAATTGAACTACCATATGATCTAGTAGGCCCAATGCTGGGCCTAACCCATGAGAAGACCAGAATCCAAAAGACACAGGCTGGCAAGCCTGCACTGCATCAACATTTAGCATAGCCAAGACTTGGAAGTAACCAAAATGTCCATCCACAGATGAATGTAAAAAGAAGAAGTGGTCCATGTACACAATGGAATATTCGCCGTGGAAAAGAATGAAACACTGCTCTTTGCAGCACCATAGATGAGCCT
Source organism: Balaenoptera ricei (assembly GCF_028023285.1). NCBI lineage: Eukaryota > Metazoa > Chordata > Mammalia > Artiodactyla > Balaenopteridae > Balaenoptera > Balaenoptera ricei. The sequence continues at coordinate 128,334,548 of NC_082639.1, read as the reverse complement.
AGAGATAATCACAGAACATGAGGTAAGTCGGAAAGCAGACGACAAATATCCTGTGATATCACTCCTAGGTGTTACCTAACAACTGACACATATGAACATATTTCCACAGAGAAAGACTCCCACAGACTTAGAAAACAAACTATGGTTATCTTAAGGGAGAAGTGGGAGGAATGGATACATTAAGATGAGGGTTACCATACGTATACAAATACATATTAAACACATGTATCAAACAGACCGACCATATACCAAGGGAGGTCTACTGAACGCTCTGTAATAATTTACACGGGGGCTTGCCTGGTGGCACCGTGGTTAAGAATCCTCCTGCCAATGCAGGGGACACAGGTTCGATCCCTGGTTCGGGAAGATCCCACATGCTGCAGAGCAACTAAGCCCGTGCACCACAACTAATGATCCTACGCTCTGGAGCCCATGAGCCATAACTACTGAGACCAGGTGCCACAACTACTGAAGCCCACAGGCCTAGAGCCCGTGTTCCGCAACAAAAGAAGCCACTACAGTGAGAAGCCCGTGCACCGCACCGGAGAGTAGCCCCCGCTCACCGCAACTAGAGAAAGCCCACAGGCAGCAAAGAAGATCCAACTCAGCCAAAAACAAATAAATAAGTAAAATAAATTTATTAAAAAAAATAATAGTAATTTACATGGGCAGAGGATCTGTACATGAATAAATATATATAATGTTCAATTGAACCTGATTGTGTACACCTACAACAAACACTATTCTACTCATTACCCCAATTTAAAAAATTAAAACCACGAACAGCAATTAATGAGACATAAAGTTACTGGGGTTGTCTCTGGCCCATTCCATTCTCATTTACAACCTAGGAACACGACTTTCTGGAAGGCTCAGCTGCCCTAGTAACCAGATTTGGGGATGGAGAAATGCTGCCGCCTTGTTTCCGGTTCCCACAAGAGCAGCTTTAAACACTGGGCTAACGGTCACTTAAGATGCACAGTAATTGTAGGGCTGTAAATGACACGTGTCCTCAAAAAATGTCCTGGGGTAGGTAATGGCCAAAAAAGTTCACAACACGGAAAATTTTTCAAGAAAACGGTTTCAAGAGGTAAGTGTTACTCACACTGTTATTTAAAAAAAAGAAGAACATGGATAAAAGCTCAATATCAGGAATTATTGGTTGGATGCAAATCCAAAATACAAAAAGATTTCACCACCCAATATTCAAAATGCCATCCGTAAACAGTCTACAAACAATGAATGCTGATGGGTTGGTGGAGAAATGCATACCCACTATGCTGTTGGTTGGACGTAAACTGGTAACAGCTAATCACGAGAACAGAATGGAGCTGCGTTTAAAAGGTAAAGAAATTGAGCTACCATACAATGCGGCCGATCCCCTAATGGGACTATCACCTAAGAAGACCAGAATCGGAAAGGCACAGACAGGCAAACATGCACTGTAGCAATATTTACAATAGCCAAGACATTCAAGCAAACAAAATGTCCATCAATAGATAAATGGACAAAGAAGAAGTGGTGGACGTACCGAATGGAATATTAGCCTCAGAAAAAATAAATGAACAATGCCGTTTTCAGGACTACAGATGAGACTAGAAATAATCATATTAGGTTAAGTAAGTCAAAAGGGAATGACAAATATCCTATGATATCATTTATACATGTTATCCTAAGATTGCTACCAATGAACATATTTCCACAGAAAAAGAAACTCACAGACTTAGAAAACAAATGAATGGTTAACCAAAATGAAAGGTGGGAGGATGGACAAATTAGGATTATGGAGCTAACAAACATATACGAATGTATGTTAAGTGTATATAAACATACAACACATGAACTGTATGAATTATATAATCACCAATATATAGAAAATATATAATGACAAAACACCTACCATATACCAAGGGAGGTCTACTCAACATTCTGTAATAACATACATGGTAACAGCATCCGAAGAACAACAGACATATGTATGAATCATTGAGCAGATTCTGTACAGCCAGCCAATCGTAACACTCTAATCAAATTTACTCTGATAAGAAATAGAAATTAAATTTTAAAAAACAAACATAAGGAAGGAGACGTAAACTTCCGGGGTCTTGTCCCAGCACATTCCACTCTAATTCATAAGCGAGGAACATGACGTCCAGGAAGGCTCTGTTGCCCTAGTAACAAGAGTTGAGAACGTCATAATGCTGCCGCCTTGTGGCTGTTTCCCACAACAGCAGCTTTAAATCCAGTGCTAATGCTTCCCTAATAGTCACAAGGATTGCAGGGATGTAAATGACACCTGCCCTCAAAATATGCCCTGGGGTAGGGAATAGGCAAGAAAATTCAACACATGACAAATTTTTCAAGAAGTCAATATGAAGAGGGAAGTTGTACTCACTCTTTAAAAAAAAAGCAAAAGAAAAAAATGGACATGCGTAAAGCGCAGTATAAGGAATTATTAGTCACATGCAAATCCAACCTCCAAAAAGGTTTCAGCTCACACCAGTCAAATGACCATCAGCAAAAAGTCTACAAACTATGAATGCTGAAGGGGTTTTAGAGAACTGTGTACCTTCTAGCTGCTGGTGGGATGTAAAGTGGTAACAGCACTAAGGAAAACTGAATGGAGCTGCTTTAAAAGGTAAAAACTGAGCTACCATATGATGCGGCAGGGCACCTTCATTGCCTATAACCTAAGACCACCAGAAACGGAAAGACAGAGGCAGGCAAATGTGCAATGCAGGAATATTGAAATAGCCAAGACATGGAAGGAAAAAAAGGGTCCATAAACAGATGAATGAACAAAGAAGAAGTGGTATATGGACAGAATGGAATATCAACCACGAAAAAAAATAAAAGAATGGCATATGCAGCACCACAGAGGAGCCTAGAAATAATCACACAATGTGAAGTAAGTCAGAATGCGAAAGACAAATGTCCTATGCTATCACTTATGTTATCTGAAAATTCATAAAAATGAACATATTTCCATAGAAAAAGGCAATCTCAGATTGAGAAGACAAACTGATGGTTAAGCCAAAGAAAAGGTGTGAGGAATGGATATATTAGGATATTGGGGTTAACAAATATATACTAATACATATAAAATATATCATCCCCAAAGACCTACAGAATACCAAGAGTGGTCTACTCAACACTCTGTAATAACCTACATGGAAAAGGACCCAAAGATCAATAGATGTATGTTTATGTGTAAATGAACAAGATTCTGTACACCTAGAACAAAAGACATTTTCAATCAAACTTGCTCTGAGAAAAAGTACAACTTAAAGACACAAACAAGAATTAAGGAGGCTAAAACTTATGGGGGTTTGTCCTGGCACATTCCAATCTAATCTGCAACCTAACAGCACAACTTGCAGCAAGGTTCTGTTTCCCTAGCAAGCAGAGATGGCAACGTAGAAATGCTGCCACACTAAGGCCGTTTCCTCAAACAGCAGCTTTAAATCCACTGCTAATGGTCACTAATAGTCACAAGGACTGCAGGGCTGTAAATGACTCATGCCCTCAACAACTGTCCTGGGGTAGGGAATGGCCAAAAAAATCCAAACGCGGCAAATTTTTCAAGAAGGCAATTTGAAGTTGTAAGTTTAGCTCCATCTTTAAACGAATGAAAAGGACATTGATAAACGCAAAACATCAGGAATTATCAGTCGCATGCAAATCCAATCTACACAAAGGTATCACCTCTCACCGGTCAGAATGACCATCAGCAAAAAGTCAACAAACAATAGATGTTGAAGAAGTTGTGGAGAATAGTGTAACCTCTCGGTCTAAGTGGGATGTAAACTGGTAACAGCCAATAATAGCAACAGAATGGCAGTGCGTTTCAAGGTGAAAATTGAGTTACCATATGATCCGGAAGGCCCACTGTTGGGCCTGTCACCTGTGAAAGCCAGAATCAAAAAGACACAGGATGGAAAATCGTGTATTGCAGCAGTATACACCATGGCCAAGACATGGAAGCAACAAAAATGTCCATCAGCAGATGAGTGGACGAAAAAGTGGTCCATGTACACAATGCAACATTAGACACAGAAAAGAATGAAACAATGCCGGTCGCAGCACCATAGATGAGGCTACAGATAATCACACAACTTGAAGTAAGTCAGGAAGCGACAGACACATATCCTATGATATCACGTATAGGTGTTATCTAAAAATTCATAGGAAGGAACCTATTTCCACAGAGAAGGACATTGACGTGTTCAGAAAACAAGCTTGTGGTTAGCCAAACGGAAAGGTGTGAGGAATATATAACGGAGCGTATTGGGTTTAACAGACATATGCTAATATTTATAAAATATATAATCATCAGAGACATACCGAATACCAAGAGAGGTCTACACAACTTTCTGTAATAACCTATATGGAACAGGATCCAAACATGAAAAGATATATGTATCAATGAAAGAGATTCTGTACACCTAGAACAAACACAACATTGCAATTAAATTTGCTCGGAGAAAAATGAAAATTAAACTAAGAATACCAACAGCAAATAAGTAGACATAGTTTTGGGGTGTTTGTCCTGGCACATTCCACTCTACTTTACAACCTACAAACAGGACTTCCAGGAAGGCTCTTTTCCCTTAGTAACCAGAGTTGGGAATATAGAAATGCTGCCCCCTTGTGGCCGTTTCCTGCAACAGCAGCTTTAAACCCAGAGCTAATGGTCATGTAATAGTCACAATTACTACAGGGCTCTAAATGACACCTGCCCTCCAAAAACGTACTGGTGCAGGTAATGGCCACAGGAATTCAGAACATGGCAAATTTTTCAAGGAAACAATTTGAAGAGGTAAGTTTCTCTGTTTTACTTTAAAAAAAAGTACGTAGATAAAAGCTCATTATCGGGAATTTTTAGATGCATGCAAATCCAAACTACAAAAAGGTATCACCACCCAACACTCAAAATGTCATCTGTAAAAAGTCTACAAACAATAAACGCTGATGGGTTTTTTATAGAACTGTGTACCCTCAAGTTGCTGGTGGGATGTAATCTGGTAACAGCCAGTAGTGAGAACAGAATGGAGGTGCGTTGAAAGGTAAAAATTGAACTACCATATGATCTAGTAGGCCCAATGCTGGGCCTAACCCATGAGAAGACCAGAATCCAAAAGACACAGGCTGGCAAGCCTGCACTGCATCAATATTTAGCATAGCCAAGACTTGGAAGTAACCAAAATGTCCATCCACAGATGAATGTAAAAAGAAGAAGTGGTCCATGTACACAATGGAATATTCGCCGTGGAAAAGAATGAAACACTGCTCTTTGCAGCACCATAGATGAGCCTAGAGATAATCACAGAACATGAGGTAAGTCGGAAAGCAGACGACAAATATCCTGTGATATCACTCCTAGGTGTTACCTAACAACTGACACATATGAACATATTTCCACAGAGAAAGACTCCCACAGACTTAGAAAACAAACTATGGTTATCTTAAGGGAGAAGTGGGAGGAATGGATACATTAAGATTAGGGTTACCATAGGTATACAAATACATATTAAACACATGTATCAAACAGACCGACCATATACCAAGGGAGGTCTACTGAACGCTCTGTAATAATTTACACGGGGGCTTGCCTGGTGGCACCGTGGTTAAGAATCCTCCTGCCAATGCAGGGGACACAGGTTCGATCCCTGGTTCGGGAAGATCCCACATGCTGCAGAGCAACTAAGCCCGTGCACCACAACTAATGAGCCTACGCTCTGGAGCCCATGAGCCATAACTACTGAGACCAGGTGCCACAACTACTGAAGCCCGCACGCCTAGAGCCCGTGTTCCGCAACAAAAGAAGCCACTACGGTGAGAAGCCCGTGCACCGCACCGGAGAGTAGCCCCCGCTCACCGCAACTAGAGAAAGCCCACAGGCAGCAAAGAAGATCCAACTCAGCCAAAAACAAATAAATAAGTAAAATAAATTTATTTAAAAAAATAATAGTAATTTACATGGGCAGAGGATCTGTACATGAATAAATATATATAATGTTCAATTGAACCTGATTGTGTACACCTACAACAAACACTATTCTACTCATTACCCCAATTTAAAAAATTAAAACCACGAACAGCAATTAATGAGACATAAAGTTACTGGGGTTGTCTCTGGCCCATTCCATTCTCATTTACAACCTAGGAACACGACTTTCTGGAAGGCTCAGCTGCCCTAGTAACCAGATTTGGGGATGGAGAAATGCTGCCGCCTTGTTTCCGGTTCCCACAAGAGCAGCTTTAAACACTGGGCTAACGGTCACTTAAGATGCACAGTAATTGTAGGGCTGTAAATGACACGTGTCCTCAAAAAATGTCCTGGGGTAGGTAATGGCCAAAAGAGTTCACAACACGGAAAATTTTTCAAGAAAACGGTTTCAAGAGGTAAGTGTTACTCACACTGTTATTTTAAAAAAAGAAGAACATGGATAAAAGCTCAATATCAGGAATTATTGGTTGGATGCAAATCCAAAATACAAAAAGATTTCACCACCCAATATTCAAAATGCCATCCGTAAACAGTCTACAAACAATGAATGCTGATGGGTTGGTGGAGAAATGCATACCCACTATGCTGTTGGTTGGACGTAAACTGGTAACAGCTAATCACGAGAACAGAATGGAGCTGCGTTTAAAAGGTAAAGAAATTGAGCTACCATACAATGCGGCCGATCCCCTAATGGGCCTATCACCTAAGAAGACCAGAATCGGAAAGACACAGACAGGCAAACATGCACTGTAGCAATATTTACAATAGCCAAGACATTCAAGCAAACAAAATGTCCATCAATAGATAAATGGACAAAGAAGAAGTGGTGGACGTACCGAATGGAATATTAGCCTCAGAAAAAATAAATGAACAATGCCGTTTTCAGGACTACAGATGAGACTAGAAATAATCATATTAGGTTAAGTAAGTCAAAAGGGAATGACAAATATCCTATGATATCATTTATACATGTTATCCTAAGATTGCTACCAATGAACATATTTCCACAGAAAAAGAAACTCACAGACTTAGAAAACAAATGAATGGTTAACCAAAATGAAAGGTGGGAGGATGGACAAATTAGGATTATGGAGCTAACAAACATATACGAATGTATGTTAAGTGTATATAAACATACAACACATGAACTGTATGAATTATATAATCACCAATATATATAAAATATATAATGACAAAACACCTACCATATACCAAGGGAGGTCTACTCAACATTCTGTAATAACATACATGGTAACAGCATCCGAAGAACAACAGACATATGTATGAATCATTGAGCAGATTCTGTACAGCCAGCCAATCGTAACACTCTAATCAAATTTACTCTGATAAGAAATAGAAATTAAATTTTAAAAAACAAACATAAGGAAGGAGACGTAAACTTCCGGGGTCTTGTCCCAGCACATTCCACTCTAATTCATAAGCGAGGAACATGACGTCCAGGAAGGCTCTGTTGCCCTAGTAACAAGAGTTGAGAACGTCATAATGCTGCCGCCTTGTGGCTGTTTCCCACAACAGCAGCTTTAAATCCAGTGCTAATGCTTCCCTAATAGTCACAAGGATTGCAGGGATGTAAATGACACCTGCCCTCAAAATATGCCCTGGGGTAGGGAATAGGCAAGAAAATTCAACACATGACAAATTTTTCAAGAAGTCAATATGAAGAGGGAAGTTGTACTCACTCTTTAAAAAAAAAGCAAAAGAAAAAAATGGACATGCGTAAAGCACAGTATAAGGAATTATTAGTCACATGCAAATCCAACCTCCAAAAAGGTTTCAGCTCACACCAGTCAAATGACCATCAGCAAAAAGTCTACAAACTATGAATGCTGAAGGGGTTTTAGAGAACTGTGTACCTTCTAGCTGCTGGTGGGATGTAAAGTGGTAACAGCACTAAGGAAAACTGAATGGAGCTGCTTTAAAAGGTAAAAACTGAGCTACCATATGATGCGGCAGGGCACCTTCATTGCCTATAACCTAAGACCACCAGAAACGGAAAGACAGAGGCAGGCAAATGTGCAATGCAGGAATATTGAAATAGCCAAGACATGGAAGGAAAAAAAGGGTCCATAAACAGATGAATGAACAAAGAAGAAGTGGTATATGGACAGAATGGAATATCAACCACGAAAAAAAATAAAAGAATGGCATATGCAGCACCACAGAGGAGCCTAGAAATAATCACACAATGTGAAGTAAGTCAGAATGCGAAAGACAAATGTCCTATGCTATCACTTATGTTATCTGAAAATTCATAAAAATGAACATATTTCCATAGAAAAAGGCAATCTCAGATTGAGAAGACAAACTGATGGTTAAGCCAAAGAAAAGGTGTGAGGAATGGATATATTAGGATATTGGGGTTAACAAATATATACTAATACATATAAAATATATCATCCCCAAAGACCTACAGAATACCAAGAGTGGTCTACTCAACACTCTGTAATAACCTACATGGAAAAGGACCCAAAGATCAATAGATGTATGTTTATGTGTAAATGAACAAGATTCTGTACACCTACAACAAAAGACATTTTCAATCAAACTTGCTCTGAGAAAAAGTACAACTTAAAGACACAAACAAGAATTAAGGAGGCTAAAACTTATGGGGGTTTGTCCTGGCACATTCCAATCTAATCTGCAACCTAACAGCACAACTTGCAGCAAGGTTCTGTTTCCCTAGCAAGCAGAGATGGCAACGTAGAAATGCTGCCACACTAAGGCCGTTTCCTCAAACAGCAGCTTTAAATCCACTGCTAATGGTCACTAATAGTCACAAGGACTGCAGGGCTGTAAATGACTCATGCCCTCAACAACTGTCCTGGGGTAGGGAATGGCCAAAAAAATCCAAACGCGGCAAATTTTTCAAGAAGGCAATTTGAAGTTGTAAGTTTAGCTCCATCTTTAAACGAATGAAAAGGACATTGATAAACGCAAAACATCAGGAATTATCAGTCGCATGCAAAGCCAATCTACACAAAGGTATCACCTCTCACCGGTCAGAATGACCATCAGCAAAAAGTCAACAAACAATAGATGTTGAAGAAGTTGTGGAGAATAGTGTAACCTCTCGGTCTAAGTGGGATGTAAACTGGTAACAGCCAATAATAGGAACAGAATGGCAGTGCGTTTCAAGGTGAAAATTGAGTTACCATATGATCCGGAAGGCCCACTGTTGGGCCTGTCACCTGTGAAAGCCAGAATCAAAAAGACACAGGATGGAAAATCGTGTATTGCAGCAGTATACACCATGGCCAAGACATGGAAGCAACAAAAATGTCCATCAGCAGATGAGTGGACGAAAAAGTGGTCCATGTACACAATGCAACATTAGACACAGAAAAGAATGAAACAATGCCGGTCGCAGCACCATAGATGAGGCTACAGATAATCACACAACTTGAAGTAAGTCAGGAAGCGACAGACACATATCCTATGATATCACGTATAGGTGTTATCTAAAAATTCATAGGAAGGAACCTATTTCCACAGAGAAGGACATTGACGTGTTCAGAAAACAAGCTTGTGGTTAGCCAGACGGAAAGGTGTGAGGAATATATAACGGAGCGTATTGGGTTTAACAGACATATGCTAATATTTATAAAATATATAATCATCAGAGACATACCGAATACCAAGAGAGGTCTACACAACTTTCTGTAATAACCTATATGGAACAGGATCCAAACATGAAAAGATATATGTATCAATGAAAGAGATTCTGTACACCTAGAACAAACACAACATTGCAATTAAATTTGCTCGGAGAAAAATGAAAATTAAACTAAGAATACCAACAGCAAATAAGTAGACATAGTTTTGGGGTGTTTGTCCTGGCACATTCCACTCTACTTTACAACCTACAAACAGGACTTCCAGGAAGGCTCTTTTCCCTTAGTAACCAGAGTTGGGAATATAGAAATGCTGCCCCCTTGTGGCCGTTTCCTGCAACAGCAGCTTTAAACCCAGAGCTAATGGTCATGTAATAGTCACAATTACTACAGGGCTCTAAATGACACCTGCCCTCCAAAAACGTACTGGTGCAGGTAATGGCCACAGGAATTCAGAACATGGCAAATTTTTCAAGGAAACAATTTGAAGAGGTAAGTTTCTCTGTTTTACTTTAAAAAAAAGTACGTAGATAAAAGCTCAATATCGGGAATTTTTAGATGCATGCAAATCCAAACTACAAAAAGGTATCACCACCCAACACTCAAAATGTCATCTGTAAAAAGTCTACAAACAATAAACGCTGATGGGTTTTTTATAGAACTGTGTACCCTCAAGTTGCTGGTGGGATGTAATCTGGTAACAGCCAGTAGTGAGAACAGAATGGAGGTGCGTTGAAAGGTAAAAATTGAACTACCATATGATCTAGTAGGCCCAATGCTGGGCCTAACCCATGAGAAGACCAGAATCCAAAAGACACAGGCTGGCAAGCCTGCACTGCATCAATATTTAGCATAGCCAAGACTTGGAAGTAACCAAAATGTCCATCCACAGATGAATGTAAAAAGAAGAAGTGGTCCATGTACACAATGGAATATTCGCCGTGGAAAAGAATGAAACACTGCTCTTTGCAGCACCATAGATGAGCCTAGAGATAATCACAGAACATGAGGTAAGTCGGAAAGCAGACGACAAATATCCTGTGATATCACTCCTAGGTGTTACCTAACAACTGACACATATGAACATATTTCCACAGAGAAAGACTCCCACAGACTTAGAAAACAAACTATGGTTATCTTAAGGGAGAAGTGGGAGGAATGGATACATTAAGATTAGGGTTACCATAGGTATACAAATACATATTAAACACATGTATCAAACAGACCGACCATATACCAAGGGAGGTCTACTGAACGCTCTGTAATAATTTACACGGGGGCTTGCCTGGTGGCACCGTGGTTAAGAATCCTCCTGCCAATGCAGGGGACACAGGTTCGATCCCTGGTTCGGGAAGATCCCACATGCTGCAGAGCAACTAAGCCCGTGCACCACAACTAATGAGCCTACGCTCTGGAGCCCATGAGCCATAACTACTGAGACCAGGTGCCACAACTACTGAAGCCCGCACGCCTAGAGCCCGTGTTCCGCAACAAAAGAAGCCACTACGGTGAGAAGCCCGTGCACCGCACCGGAGAGTAGCCCCCGCTCACCGCAACTAGAGAAAGCCCACAGGCAGCAAAGATCCAACTCAGCCAAAAACAAATAAATAAGTAAAATAAATTTATTTTAAAAAATAATAGTAATTTACATGGGAAGAGGATCTGTACATGAATAAATATATATAATGTTCAATTGAACCTGATTGTGTACACCTACAACAAACACTATTCTACTCATTACCCCAATTTAAAAAATTAAAACCACGAACAGCAATTAATGAGACATAAAGTTACTGGGGTTGTCTCTGGCCCATTCCATTCTCATTTACAACCTAGGAACACGACTTTCTGGAAGGCTCAGCTGCCCTAGTAACCAGATTTGGGGATGGAGAAATGCTGCCGCCTTGTTTCCGGTTCCCACAAGAGCAGCTTTAAACACTGGGCTAACGGTCACTTAAGATGCACAGTAATTGTAGGGCTGTAAATGACACGTGTCCTCAAAAAATGTCCTGGGGTAGGTAATGGCCAAAAGAGTTCACAACACGGAAAATTTTTCAAGAAAACGGTTTCAAGAGGTAAGTGTTACTCACACTGTTATTTTAAAAAAAGAAGAACATGGATAAAAGCTCAATATCAGGAATTATTGGTTGGATGCAAATCCAAAATACAAAAAGATTTCACCACCCAATATTCAAAATGCCATCCGTAAACAGTCTACAAACAATGAATGCTGATGGGTTGGTGGAGAAATGCATACCCACTATGCTGTTGGTTGGACGTAAACTGGTAACAGCTAATCACGAGAACAGAATGGAGCTGCGTTTAAAAGGTAAAGAAATTGAGCTACCATACAATGCGGCCGATCCCCTAATGGGCCTATCACCTAAGAAGACCAGAATCGGAAAGACACAGACAGGCAAACATGCACTGTAGCAATATTTACAATAGCCAAGACATTCAAGCAAACAAAATGTCCATCAATAGATAAATGGACAAAGAAGAAGTGGTGGACGTACCGAATGGAATATTAGCCTCAGAAAAAATAAATGAACAATGCCGTTTTCAGGACTACAGATGAGACTAGAAATAATCATATTAGGTTAAGTAAGTCAAAAGGGAATGACAAATATCCTATGATATCATTTATACATGTTATCCTAAGATTGCTACCAATGAACATATTTCCACAGAAAAAGAAACTCACAGACTTAGAAAACAAATGAATGGTTAACCAAAATGAAAGGTGGGAGGATGGACAAATTAGGATTATGGAGCTAACAAACATATACGAATGTATGTTAAGTGTATATAAACATACAACACATGAACTGTATGAATTATATAATCACCAATATATAGAAAATATATAATGACAAAACACCTACCATATACCAAGGGAGGTCTACTCAACATTCTGTAATAACATACATGGTAACAGCATCCGAAGAACAACAGACATATGTATGAATCATTGAGCAGATTCTGTACAGCCAGCCAATCGTAACACTCTAATCAAATTTACTCTGATAAGAAATAGAAATTAAATTTTAAAAAACAAACATAAGGAAGGAGACGTAAACTTCCGGGGTCTTGTCCCAGCACATTCCACTCTAATTCATAAGCGAGGAACATGACGTCCAGGAAGGCTCTGTTGCCCTAGTAACAAGAGTTGAGAACGTCATAATGCTGCCGCCTTGTGGCTGTTTCCCACAACAGCAGCTTTAAATCCAGTGCTAATGCTTCCCTAATAGTCACAAGGATTGCAGGGATGTAAATGACACCTGCCCTCAAAATATGCCCTGGGGTAGGGAATAGGCAAGAAAATTCAACACATGACAAATTTTTCAAGAAGTCAATATGAAGAGGGAAGTTGTACTCACTCTTTAAAAAAAAAGCAAAAGAAAAAAATGGACATGCGTAAAGCGCAGTATAAGGAATTATTAGTCACATGCAAATCCAACCTCCAAAAAGGTTTCAGCTCACACCAGTCAAATGACCATCAGCAAAAAGTCTACAAACTATGAATGCTGAAGGGGTTTTAGAGAACTGTGTACCTTCTAGCTGCTGGTGGGATGTAAAGTGGTAACAGCACTAAGGAAAACTGAATGGAGCTGCTTTAAAAGGTAAAAACTGAGCTACCATATGATGCGGCAGGGCACCTTCATTGCCTATAACCTAAGACCACCAGAAACGGAAAGACAGAGGCAGGCAAATGTGCAATGCAGGAATATTGAAATAGCCAAGACATGGAAGGAAAAAAAGGGTCCATAAACAGATGAATGAACAAAGAAGAAGTGGTATATGGACAGAATGGAATATCAACCACGAAAAAAAATAAAAGAATGGCATATGCAGCACCACAGAGGAGCCTAGAAATAATCACACACTGTGAAGTAAGTCAGAATGCGAAAGACAAATGTCCTATGCTATCACTTATGTTATCTGAAAATTCATAAAAATGAACATATTTCCATAGAAAAAGGCAATCTCAGATTGAGAAGACAAACTGATGGTTAAGCCAAAGAAAAGGTGTGAGGAATGGATATATTAGGATATTGGGGTTAACAAATATATACTAATACATATAAAATATATCATCCCCAAAGACCTACAGAATACCAAGAGTGGTCTACTCAACACTCTGTAATAACCTACATGGAAAAGGACCCAAAGATCAATAGATGTATGTTTATGTGTAAATGAACAAGATTCTGTACACCTAGAACAAAAGACATTTTCAATCAAACTTGCTCTGAGAAAAAGTACAACTTAAAGACACAAACAAGAATTAAGGAGGCTAAAACTTATGGGGGTTTGTCCTGGCACATTCCAATCTAATCTGCAACCTAACAGCACAACTTGCAGCAAGGTTCTGTTTCCCTAGCAAGCAGAGATGGCAACGTAGAAATGCTGCCACACTAAGGCCGTTTCCTCAAACAGCAGCTTTAAATCCACTGCTAATGGTCACTAATAGTCACAAGGACTGCAGGGCTGTAAATGACTCATGCCCTCAACAACTGTCCTGGGGTAGGGAATGGCCAAAAAAATCCAAACGCGGCAAATTTTTCAAGAAGGCAATTTGAAGTTGTAAGTTTAGCTCCATCTTTAAACGAATGAAAAGGACATTGATAAACGCAAAACATCAGGAATTATCAGTCGCATGCAAATCCAATCTACACAAAGGTATCACCTCTCACCGGTCAGAATGACCATCAGCAAAAAGTCAACAAACAATAGATGTTGAAGAAGTTGTGGAGAATAGTGTAACCTCTCGGTCTAAGTGGGATGTAAACTGGTAACAGCCAATAATAGCAACAGAATGGCAGTGCGTTTCAAGGTGAAAATTGAGTTACCATATGATCCGGAAGGCCCACTGTTGGGCCTGTCACCTGTGAAAGCCAGAATCAAAAAGACACAGGATGGAAAATCGTGTATTGCAGCAGTATACACCATGGCCAAGACATGGAAGCAACAAAAATGTCCATCAGCAGATGAGTGGACGAAAAAGTGGTCCATGTACACAATGCAACATTAGACACAGAAAAGAATGAAACAATGCCGGTCGCAGCACCATAGATGAGGCTACAGATAATCACACAACTTGAAGTAAGTCAGGAAGCGACAGACACATATCCTATGATATCACGTATAGGTGTTATCTAAAAATTCATAGGAAGGAACCTATTTCCACAGAGAAGGACATTGACGTGTTCAGAAAACAAGCTTGTGGTTAGCCAAACGGAAAGGTGTGAGGAATATATAACGGAGCGTATTGGGTTTAACAGACATATGCTAATATTTATAAAATATATAATCATCAGAGACATACCGAATACCAAGAGAGGTCTACACAACTTTCTGTAATAACCTATATGGAACAGGATCCAAACATGAAAAGATATATGTATCAATGAAAGAGATTCTGTACACCTAGAACAAACACAACATTGCAATTAAATTTGCTCGGAGAAAAATGAAAATTAAACTAAGAATACCAACAGCAAATAAGTAGACATAGTTTTGGGGTGTTTGTCCTGGCACATTCCACTCTACTTTACAACCTACAAACAGGACTTCCAGGAAGGCTCTTTTCCCTTAGTAACCAGAGTTGGGAATATAGAAATGCTGCCCCCTTGTGGCCGTTTCCTGCAACAGCAGCTTTAAACCCAGAGCTAATGGTCATGTAATAGTCACAATTACTACAGGGCTCTAAATGACACCTGCCCTCCAAAAACGTACTGGTGCAGGTAATGGCCACAGGAATTCAGAACATGGCAAATTTTTCAAGGAAACAATTTGAAGAGGTAAGTTTCTCTGTTTTACTTTAAAAAAAAGTACGTAGATAAAAGCTCAATATCGGGAATTTTTAGATGCATGCAAATCCAAACTACAAAAAGGTATCACCACCCAACACTCAAAATGTCATCTGTAAAAAGTCTACAAACAATAAACGCTGATGGGTTTTTTATAGAACTGTGTACCCTCAAGTTGCTGGTGGGATGTAATCTGGTAACAGCCAGTAGTGAGAACAGAATGGAGGTGCGTTGAAAGGTAAAAATTGAACTACCATATGATCTAGTAGGCCCAATGCTGGGCCTAACCCATGAGAAGACCAGAATCCAAAAGACACAGGCTGGCAAGCCTGCACTGCATCAATATTTAGCATAGCCAAGACTTGGAAGTAACCAAAATGTCCATCCACAGATGAATGTAAAAAGAAGAAGTGGTCCATGTACACAATGGAATATTCGCCGTGGAAAAGAATGAAACACTGCTCTTTGCAGCACCATAGATGAGCCTAGAGATAATCACAGAACATGAGGTAAGTCGGAAAGCAGACGACAAATATCCTGTGATATCACTCCTAGGTGTTACCTAACAACTGACACATATGAACATATTTCCACAGAGAAAGACTCCCACAGACTTAGAAAACAAACTATGGTTATCTTAAGGGAGAAGTGGGAGGAATGGATACATTAAGATGAGGGTTACCATACGTATACAAATACATATTAAACACATGTATCAAACAGACCGACCATATACCAAGGGAGGTCTACTGAACGCTCTGTAATAATTTACACGGGGGCTTGCCTGGTGGCACCGTGGTTAAGAATCCTCCTGCCAATGCAGGGGACACAGGTTCGATCCCTGGTTCGGGAAGATCCCACATGCTGCAGAGCAACTAAGCCCGTGCACCACAACTAATGAGCCTACGCTCTGGAGCCCATGAGCCATAACTACTGAGACCAGGTGCCACAACTACTGAAGCCCGCACGCCTAGAGCCCGTGTTCCGCAACAAAAGAAGCCACTACGGTGAGAAGCCCGTGCACCGCACCGGAGAGTAGCCCCCGCTCACCGCAACTAGAGAAAGCCCACAGGCAGCAAAGAAGATCCAACTCAGCCAAAAACAAATAAATAAGTAAAATAAATTTATTTAAAAAAATAATAGTAATTTACATGGGCAGAGGATCTGTACATGAATAAATATATATAATGTTCAATTGAACCTGATTGTGTACACCTACAACAAACACTATTCTACTCATTACCCCAATTTAAAAAATTAAAACCACGAACAGCAATTAATGAGACATAAAGTTACTGGGGTTGTCTCTGGCCCATTCCATTCTCATTTACAACCTAGGAACACGACTTTCTGGAAGGCTCAGCTGCCCTAGTAACCAGATTTGGGGATGGAGAAATGCTGCCGCCTTGTTTCCGGTTCCCACAAGAGCAGCTTTAAACACTGGGCTAACGGTCACTTAAGATGCACAGTAATTGTAGGGCTGTAAATGACACGTGTCCTCAAAAAATGTCCTGGGGTAGGTAATGGCCAAAAGAGTTCACAACACGGAAAATTTTTCAAGAAAACGGTTTCAAGAGGTAAGTGTTACTCACACTGTTATTTTAAAAAAAGAAGAACATGGATAAAAGCTCAATATCAGGAATTATTGGTTGGATGCAAATCCAAAATACAAAAAGATTTCACCACCCAATATTCAAAATGCCATCCGTAAACAGTCTACAAACAATGAATGCTGATGGGTTGGTGGAGAAATGCATACCCACTATGCTGTTGGTTGGACGTAAACTGGTAACAGCTAATCACGAGAACAGAATGGAGCTGCGTTTAAAAGGTAAAGAAATTGAGCTACCATACAATGCGGCCGATCCCCTAATGGGCCTATCACCTAAGAAGACCAGAATCGGAAAGACACAGACAGGCAAACATGCACTGTAGCAATATTTACAATAGCCAAGACATTCAAGCAAACAAAATGTCCATCAATAGATAAATGGACAAAGAAGAAGTGGTGGACGTACCGAATGGAATATTAGCCTCAGAAAAAATAAATGAACAATGCCGTTTTCAGGACTACAGATGAGACTAGAAATAATCATATTAGGTTAAGTAAGTCAAAAGGGAATGACAAATATCCTATGATATCATTTATACATGTTATCCTAAGATTGCTACCAATGAACATATTTCCACAGAAAAAGAAACTCACAGACTTAGAAAACAAATGAATGGTTAACCAAAATGAAAGGTGGGAGGATGGACAAATTAGGATTATGGAGCTAACAAACATATACGAATGTATGTTAAGTGTATATAAACATACAACACATGAACTGTATGAATTATATAATCACCAATATATATAAAATATATAATGACAAAACACCTACCATATACCAAGGGAGGTCTACTCAACATTCTGTAATAACATACATGGTAACAGCATCCGAAGAACAACAGACATATGTATGAATCATTGAGCAGATTCTGTACAGCCAGCCAATCGTAACACTCTAATCAAATTTACTCTGATAAGAAATAGAAATTAAATTTTAAAAAACAAACATAAGGAAGGAGACGTAAACTTCCGGGGTCTTGTCCCAGCACATTCCACTCTAATTCATAAGCGAGGAACATGACGTCCAGGAAGGCTCTGTTGCCCTAGTAACAAGAGTTGAGAACGTCATAATGCTGCCGCCTTGTGGCTGTTTCCCACAACAGCAGCTTTAAATCCAGTGCTAATGCTTCCCTAATAGTCACAAGGATTGCAGGGATGTAAATGACACCTGCCCTCAAAATATGCCCTGGGGTAGGGAATAGGCAAGAAAATTCAACACATGACAAATTTTTCAAGAAGTCAATATGAAGAGGGAAGTTGTACTCACTCTTTAAAAAAAAAGCAAAAGAAAAAAATGGACATGCGTAAAGCGCAGTATAAGGAATTATTAGTCACATGCAAATCCAACCTCCAAAAAGGTTTCAGCTCACACCAGTCAAATGACCATCAGCAAAAAGTCTACAAACTATGAATGCTGAAGGGGTTTTAGAGAACTGTGTACCTTCTAGCTGCTGGTGGGATGTAAAGTGGTAACAGCACTAAGGAAAACTGAATGGAGCTGCTTTAAAAGGTAAAAACTGAGCTACCATATGATGCGGCAGGGCACCTTCATTGCCTATAACCTAAGACCACCAGAAACGGAAAGACAGAGGCAGGCAAATGTGCAATGCAGGAATATTGAAATAGCCAAGACATGGAAGGAAAAAAAGGGTCCATAAACAGATGAATGAACAAAGAAGAAGTGGTATATGGACAGAATGGAATATCAACCACGAAAAAAAATAAAAGAATGGCATATGCAGCACCACAGAGGAGCCTAGAAATAATCACACACTGTGAAGTAAGTCAGAATGCGAAAGACAAATGTCCTATGCTATCACTTATGTTATCTGAAAATTCATAAAAATGAACATATTTCCATAGAAAAAGGCAATCTCAGATTGAGAAGACAAACTGATGGTTAAGCCAAAGAAAAGGTGTGAGGAATGGATATATTAGGATATTGGGGTTAACAAATATATACTAATACATATAAAATATATCATCCCCAAAGACCTACAGAATACCAAGAGTGGTCTACTCAACACTCTGTAATAACCTACATGGAAAAGGACCCAAAGATCAATAGATGTATGTTTATGTGTAAATGAACAAGATTCTGTACACCTAGAACAAAAGACATTTTCAATCAAACTTGCTCTGAGAAAAAGTACAACTTAAAGACACAAACAAGAATTAAGGAGGCTAAAACTTATGGGGGTTTGTCCTGGCACATTCCAATCTAATCTGCAACCTAACAGCACAACTTGCAGCAAGGTTCTGTTTCCCTAGCAAGCAGAGATGGCAACGTAGAAATGCTGCCACACTAAGGCCGTTTCCTCAAACAGCAGCTTTAAATC
This sequence comes from Balaenoptera ricei, assembly GCF_028023285.1. Lineage (NCBI taxonomy): Eukaryota > Metazoa > Chordata > Mammalia > Artiodactyla > Balaenopteridae > Balaenoptera > Balaenoptera ricei. The sequence continues at coordinate 128,315,139 of NC_082639.1, read as the reverse complement.
CACTGCTAATGGTCACTAATAGTCACAAGGACTGCAGGGCTGTAAATGACTCATGCCCTCAACAACTGTCCTGGGGTAGGGAATGGCCAAAAAAATCCAAACGCGGCAAATTTTTCAAGAAGGCAATTTGAAGTTGTAAGTTTAGCTCCATCTTTAAACGAATGAAAAGGACATTGATAAACGCAAAACATCAGGAATTATCAGTCGCATGCAAATCCAATCTACACAAAGGTATCACCTCTCACCGGTCAGAATGACCATCAGCAAAAAGTCAACAAACAATAGATGTTGAAGAAGTTGTGGAGAATAGTGTAACCTCTCGGTCTAAGTGGGATGTAAACTGGTAACAGCCAATAATAGCAACAGAATGGCAGTGCGTTTCAAGGTGAAAATTGAGTTACCATATGATCCGGAAGGCCCACTGTTGGGCCTGTCACCTGTGAAAGCCAGAATCAAAAAGACACAGGATGGAAAATCGTGTATTGCAGCAGTATACACCATGGCCAAGACATGGAAGCAACAAAAATGTCCATCAGCAGATGAGTGGACGAAAAAGTGGTCCATGTACACAATGCAACATTAGACACAGAAAAGAATGAAACAATGCCGGTCGCAGCACCATAGATGAGGCTACAGATAATCACACAACTTGAAGTAAGTCAGGAAGCGACAGACACATATCCTATGATATCACGTATAGGTGTTATCTAAAAATTCATAGGAAGGAACCTATTTCCACAGAGAAGGACATTGACGTGTTCAGAAAACAAGCTTGTGGTTAGCCAAACGGAAAGGTGTGAGGAATATATAACGGAGCGTATTGGGTTTAACAGACATATGCTAATATTTATAAAATATATAATCATCAGAGACATACCGAATACCAAGAGAGGTCTACACAACTTTCTGTAATAACCTATATGGAACAGGATCCAAACATGAAAAGATATATGTATCAATGAAAGAGATTCTGTACACCTAGAACAAACACAACATTGCAATTAAATTTGCTCGGAGAAAAATGAAAATTAAACTAAGAATACCAACAGCAAATAAGTAGACATAGTTTTGGGGTGTTTGTCCTGGCACATTCCACTCTACTTTACAACCTACAAACAGGACTTCCAGGAAGGCTCTTTTCCCTTAGTAACCAGAGTTGGGAATATAGAAATGCTGCCCCCTTGTGGCCGTTTCCTGCAACAGCAGCTTTAAACCCAGAGCTAATGGTCATGTAATAGTCACAATTACTACAGGGCTCTAAATGACACCTGCCCTCCAAAAACGTACTGGTGCAGGTAATGGCCACAGGAATTCAGAACATGGCAAATTTTTCAAGGAAACAATTTGAAGAGGTAAGTTTCTCTGTTTTACTTTAAAAAAAAGTACGTAGATAAAAGCTCATTATCGGGAATTTTTAGATGCATGCAAATCCAAACTACAAAAAGGTATCACCACCCAACACTCAAAATGTCATCTGTAAAAAGTCTACAAACAATAAACGCTGATGGGTTTTTTATAGAACTGTGTACCCTCAAGTTGCTGGTGGGATGTAATCTGGTAACAGCCAGTAGTGAGAACAGAATGGAGGTGCGTTGAAAGGTAAAAATTGAACTACCATATGATCTAGTAGGCCCAATGCTGGGCCTAACCCATGAGAAGACCAGAATCCAAAAGACACAGGCTGGCAAGCCTGCACTGCATCAATATTTAGCATAGCCAAGACTTGGAAGTAACCAAAATGTCCATCCACAGATGAATGTAAAAAGAAGAAGTGGTCCATGTACACAATGGAATATTCGCCGTGGAAAAGAATGAAACACTGCTCTTTGCAGCACCATAGATGAGCCTAGAGATAATCACAGAACATGAGGTAAGTCGGAAAGCAGACGACAAATATCCTGTGATATCACTCCTAGGTGTTACCTAACAACTGACACATATGAACATATTTCCACAGAGAAAGACTCCCACAGACTTAGAAAACAAACTATGGTTATCTTAAGGGAGAAGTGGGAGGAATGGATACATTAAGATTAGGGTTACCATAGGTATACAAATACATATTAAACACATGTATCAAACAGACCGACCATATACCAAGGGAGGTCTACTGAACGCTCTGTAATAATTTACACGGGGGCTTGCCTGGTGGCACCGTGGTTAAGAATCCTCCTGCCAATGCAGGGGACACAGGTTCGATCCCTGGTTCGGGAAGATCCCACATGCTGCAGAGCAACTAAGCCCGTGCACCACAACTAATGAGCCTACGCTCTGGAGCCCATGAGCCATAACTACTGAGACCAGGTGCCACAACTACTGAAGCCCGCACGCCTAGAGCCCGTGTTCCGCAACAAAAGAAGCCACTACGGTGAGAAGCCCGTGCACCGCACCGGAGAGTAGCCCCCGCTCACCGCAACTAGAGAAAGCCCACAGGCAGCAAAGAAGATCCAACTCAGCCAAAAACAAATAAATAAGTAAAATAAATTTATTTAAAAAAATAATAGTAATTTACATGGGCAGAGGATCTGTACATGAATAAATATATATAATGTTCAATTGAACCTGATTGTGTACACCTACAACAAACACTATTCTACTCATTACCCCAATTTAAAAAATTAAAACCACGAACAGCAATTAATGAGACATAAAGTTACTGGGGTTGTCTCTGGCCCATTCCATTCTCATTTACAACCTAGGAACACGACTTTCTGGAAGGCTCAGCTGCCCTAGTAACCAGATTTGGGGATGGAGAAATGCTGCCGCCTTGTTTCCGGTTCCCACAAGAGCAGCTTTAAACACTGGGCTAACGGTCACTTAAGATGCACAGTAATTGTAGGGCTGTAAATGACACGTGTCCTCAAAAAATGTCCTGGGGTAGGTAATGGCCAAAAGAGTTCACAACACGGAAAATTTTTCAAGAAAACGGTTTCAAGAGGTAAGTGTTACTCACACTGTTATTTTAAAAAAAGAAGAACATGGATAAAAGCTCAATATCAGGAATTATTGGTTGGATGCAAATCCAAAATACAAAAAGATTTCACCACCCAATATTCAAAATGCCATCCGTAAACAGTCTACAAACAATGAATGCTGATGGGTTGGTGGAGAAATGCATACCCACTATGCTGTTGGTTGGACGTAAACTGGTAACAGCTAATCACGAGAACAGAATGGAGCTGCGTTTAAAAGGTAAAGAAATTGAGCTACCATACAATGCGGCCGATCCCCTAATGGGCCTATCACCTAAGAAGACCAGAATCGGAAAGACACAGACAGGCAAACATGCACTGTAGCAATATTTACAATAGCCAAGACATTCAAGCAAACAAAATGTCCATCAATAGATAAATGGACAAAGAAGAAGTGGTGGACGTACCGAATGGAATATTAGCCTCAGAAAAAATAAATGAACAATGCCGTTTTCAGGACTACAGATGAGACTAGAAATAATCATATTAGGTTAAGTAAGTCAAAAGGGAATGACAAATATCCTATGATATCATTTATACATGTTATCCTAAGATTGCTACCAATGAACATATTTCCACAGAAAAAGAAACTCACAGACTTAGAAAACAAATGAATGGTTAACCAAAATGAAAGGTGGGAGGATGGACAAATTAGGATTATGGAGCTAACAAACATATACGAATGTATGTTAAGTGTATATAAACATACAACACATGAACTGTATGAATTATATAATCACCAATATATATAAAATATATAATGACAAAACACCTACCATATACCAAGGGAGGTCTACTCAACATTCTGTAATAACATACATGGTAACAGCATCCGAAGAACAACAGACATATGTATGAATCATTGAGCAGATTCTGTACAGCCAGCCAATCGTAACACTCTAATCAAATTTACTCTGATAAGAAATAGAAATTAAATTTTTAAAAACAAACATATGTAAGGAGACGTAAACTTCCGGGGTCTTGTCCCAGCACATTCCACTCTAATTCATAAGCGAGGAACATGACGTCCAGGAAGGCTCTGTTGCCCTAGTAACAAGAGTTGAGAACGTCATAATGCTGCCGCCTTGTGGCTGTTTCCCACAACAGCAGCTTTAAATCCAGTGCTAATGCTTCCCTAATAGTCACAAGGATTGCAGGGATGTAAATGACACCTGCCCTCAAAATATGCCCTGGGGTAGGGAATAGGCAAGAAAATTCAACACATGACAAATTTTTCAAGAAGTCAATATGAAGAGGGAAGTTGTACTCACTCTTTTAAAAAAAAGCAAAAGAAAAAAATGGACATGCGTAAAGCGCAGTATAAGGAATTATTAGTCACATGCAAATCCAACCTCCAAAAAGGTTTCAGCTCACACCAGTCAAATGACCATCAGCAAAAAGTCTACAAACTATGAATGCTGAAGGGGTTTTAGAGAACTGTGTACCTTCTAGCTGCTGGTGGGATGTAAAGTGGTAACAGCACTAAGGAAAACTGAATGGAGCTGCTTTAAAAGGTAAAAACTGAGCTACCATATGATGCGGCAGGGCACCTTCATTGCCTATAACCTAAGACCACCAGAAACGGAAAGACAGAGGCAGGCAAATGTGCAATGCAGGAATATTGAAATAGCCAAGACATGGAAGGAAAAAAAGGGTCCATAAACAGATGAATGAACAAAGAAGAAGTGGTATATGGACAGAATGGAATATCAACCACGAAAAAAAATAAAAGAATGGCATATGCAGCACCACAGAGGAGCCTAGAAATAATCACACAATGTGAAGTAAGTCAGAATGCGAAAGACAAATGTCCTATGCTATCACTTATGTTATCTGAAAATTCATAAAAATGAACATATTTCCATAGAAAAAGGCAATCTCAGATTGAGAAGACAAACTGATGGTTAAGCCAAAGAAAAGGTGTGAGGAATGGATATATTAGGATATTGGGGTTAACAAATATATACTAATACATATAAAATATATCATCCCCAAAGACCTACAGAATACCAAGAGTGGTCTACTCAACACTCTGTAATAACCTACATGGAAAAGGACCCAAAGATCAATAGATGTATGTTTATGTGTAAATGAACAAGATTCTGTACACCTACAACAAAAGACATTTTCAATCAAACTTGCTCTGAGAAAAAGTACAACTTAAAGACACAAACAAGAATTAAGGAGGCTAAAACTTATGGGGGTTTGTCCTGGCACATTCCAATCTAATCTGCAACCTAACAGCACAACTTGCAGCAAGGTTCTGTTTCCCTAGCAAGCAGAGGTGGCAACGTAGAAATGCTGCCACACTAAGGCCGTTTCCTCAAACAGCAGCTTTAAATCCACTGCTAATGGTCACTAATAGTCACAAGGACTGCAGGGCTGTAAATGACTCATGCCCTCAACAACTGTCCTGGGGTAGGGAATGGCCAAAAAAATCCAAACGCGGCAAATTTTTCAAGAAGGCAATTTGAAGTTGTAAGTTTAGCTCCATCTTTAAACGAATGAAAAGGACATTGATAAACGCAAAACATCAGGAATTATCAGTCGCATGCAAATCCAATCTACACAAAGGTATCACCTCTCACCGGTCAGAATGACCATCAGCAAAAAGTCAACAAACAATAGATGTTGAAGAAGTTGTGGAGAATAGTGTAACCTCTCGGTCTAAGTGGGATGTAAACTGGTAACAGCCAATAATAGGAACAGAATGGCAGTGCGTTTCAAGGTGAAAATTGAGTTACCATATGATCCGGAAGGCCCACTGTTGGGCCTGTCACCTGTGAAAGCCAGAATCAAAAAGACACAGGATGGAAAATCGTGTATTGCAGCAGTATACACCATGGCCAAGACATGGAAGCAACAAAAATGTCCATCAGCAGATGAGTGGACGAAAAAGTGGTCCATGTACACAATGCAACATTAGACACAGAAAAGAATGAAACAATGCCGGTCGCAGCACCATAGATGAGGCTACAGATAATCACACAACTTGAAGTAAGTCAGGAAGCGACAGACACATATCCTATGATATCACGTATAGGTGTTATCTAAAAATTCATAGGAAGGAACCTATTTCCACAGAGAAGGACATTGACGTGTTCAGAAAACAAGCTTGTGGTTAGCCAGACGGAAAGGTGTGAGGAATATATAACGGAGCGTATTGGGTTTAACAGACATATGCTAATATTTATAAATTATATAATCATCAGAGACATACCGAATACCAAGAGAGGTCTACACAACTTTCTGTAATAACCTATATGGAACAGGATCCAAACATGAAAAGATATATGTATCAATGAAAGAGATTCTGTACACCTAGAACAAACACAACATTGCAATTAAATTTGCTCGGAGAAAAATGAAAATTAAACTAAGAATACCAACAGCAAATAAGTAGACATAGTTTTGGGGTGTTTGTCCTGGCACATTCCACTCTACTTTACAACCTACAAACAGGACTTCCAGGAAGGCTCTTTTCCCTTAGTAACCAGAGTTGGGAATATAGAAATGCTGCCCCCTCGTGGCCGTTTCCTGCAACAGCAGCTTTAAACCCAGAGCTAATGGTCATGTAATAGTCACAATTACTATAGGGCTCTAAATGACACCTGCCCTCAAAAAACGTACTGGTGCAGGTAACGGCCACAAGAATTCAGAACATGGCAAATTTTTCAAGGAAACAATTTGAAGAGGTAAGTTTCTCTGTTTTACTTTAAAAAAAAGTACGTAGATAAAAGCTCAATATCGGGAATTTTTAGATGCATGCAAATCCAAACTACAAAAAGGTATCACCACCCAACACTCAAAATGTCATCTGTAAAAAGTCTACAAACAATAAACGCTGATGGGTTTTTTATAGAACTGTGTACCCTCAAGTTGCTGGTGGGATGTAATCTGGTAACAGCCAGTAGTGAGAACAGAATGGAGGTGCGTTGAAAGGTAAAAATTGAACTACCATATGATCTAGTAGGCCCAATGCTGGGCCTAACCCATGAGAAGACCAGAATCCAAAAGACACAGGCTGGCAAGCCTGCACTGCATCAATATTTAGCATAGCCAAGACTTGGAAGTAACCAAAATGTCCATCCACAGATGAATGTAAAAAGAAGAAGTGGTCCATGTACACAATGGAATATTCGCCGTGGAAAAGAATGAAACACTGCTCTTTGCAGCACCATAGATGAGCCTAGAGATAATCACAGAGCATGAGGTAAGTCGGAAAGCAGACGACAAATATCCTGTGATATCACTCCTAGGTGTTACCTAACAACTGACACATATGAACATATTTCCACAGAGAAAGACTCCCACAGACTTAGAAAACAAACTATGGTTATCTTAAGGGAGAAGTGGGAGGAATGGATACATTAAGATTAGGGTTACCATACGTATACAAATACATATTAAACACATATATCAAACAGACCGACCATATACCAAGGGAGGTCTACTGAACGCTCTGTAATAATTTACACGGGGGCTTGCCTGGTGGCACCGTGGTTAAGAATCCTCCTGCCAATGCAGGGGACACAGGTTCGATCCCTGGTTCGGGAAGATCCCACATGCTGCAGAGCAACTAAGCCCGTGCACCACAACTAATGAGCCTACGCTCTGGAGCCCATGAGCCATAACCACTGAGACCAGGTGCCACAACTACTGAAGCCCACACGCCTAGAGCCCGTGTTCCGCAACAAAAGAAGCCACTACGGTGAGAAGCCCGTGCACCGCACCGGAGAGTAGCCCCCGCTCACCGCAACTAGAGAAAGCCCACAGGCAGCAAAGAAGATCCAACTCAGCCAAAAACAAATAAATAAGTAAAATACATTTATTTAAAAAAATAATAGTAATTTACATGGGAAGAGGATCTGTACATGAATAAATATATATAATGTTCAATTGAACCTGATTGTGTACACCTACAACAAACACTATTCTACTCATTACCCCAATTTAAAAAATTAAAACCACGAACAGCAATTAATGAGACATAAAGTTACTGGGGTTGTCTCTGGCCCATTCTATTCTCATTTACAACCTAGGAACACGACTTTCAGGAAGGCTCAGCTGCCCTAGTAACCAGATTTGGGGATGGAGAAATGCTGCCGCCTTGTTTCCTGTTCCCACAAGAGCAGCTTTAAACACTGGGCTAACGGTCACTTGAGATGCACAGTAATTGTAGGGCTGTAAATGACACGTGTCCTCAAAAAATGTCCTGGGGTAGGTAATGGCCAAAAAAGTTCACAACACGGAAAATTTTTCAAGAAAACGGTTTCAAGAGGTAAGTGTTACTCACACTGTTATTTTAAAAAAAGAAGAACATGGATAAAAGCTCAATATCAGGAATTATTGGTTGGATGCAAATCCAAAATACAAAAAGATTTCACCACCCAATATTCAAAATGCCATCCGTAAACAGTCTACAAACAATGAATGCTGATGGGTTGGTGGAGAAATGCATACCCACTATGCTGTTGGTTGGACGTAAACTGGTAACAGCTAATCACGAGAACAGAATGGAGCTGCGTTTAAAAGGTAAAGAAATTGAGCTACCATACAATGCGGCCGATCCCCTAATGGGCCTATCACCTAAGAAGACCAGAATCGGAAAGACACAGACAGGCAAACATGCACTGTAGCAATATTTACAATAGCCAAGACATTCAAGCAAACAAAATGTCCATCAGTAGATAAATGGACAAAGAAGAAGTGGTGGACGTACCGAATGGAATATTAGCCTCAGAAAAAATAAATGAACAATGCCGTTTTCAGGACTACAGATGAGACTAGAAATAATCATATTAGGTTAAGTAAGTCAAAAGGGAATGACAAATATCCTATGATATCATTTATACATGTTATCCTAAGATTGCTACCAATGAACATATTTCCACAGAAAAAGAAACTCACAGACTTAGAAAACAAATGAATGGTTAACCAAAATGAAAGGTGGGAGGATGGACAAATTAGGATTATGGAGCTAACAAACATATACGAATGTATGTTAAGTGTATATAAACATACAACACATGAACTGTATGAATTATATAATCACCAATATATAGAAAATATATAATGACAAAACACCTACCATATACCAAGGGAGGTCTACTCAACATTCTGTAATAACATACATGGTAACAGCATCCGAAGAACAACAGACATATGTATGAATCATTGAGCAGATTCTGTACAGCCAGCCAATCGTAACACTCTAATCAAATTTACTCTGATAAGAAATAGAAATTAAATTTTAAAAAACAAACATAAGTAAGGAGACGTAAACTTCCGGGGTCTTGTCCCAGCACATTCCACTCTAATTCATAAGCGAGGAACATGACGTCCAGGAAGGCTCTGTTGCCCTAGTAACAAGAGTTGAGAACGTCATAATGCTGCCGCCTTGTGGCTGTTTCCCACAACAACAGCTTTAAATCCAGTGCTAATGCTTCCCTAATAGTCACAAGGATTGCAGGGATGTAAATGACACCTGCCCTCAAAATATGCCCTGGGGTAGGGAATAGGCAAGAAAATTCAACACATGACAAATTTTTCAAGAAGTCAATATGAAGAGGGAAGTTGTACTCACTCTTTAAAAAAAAGCAAAAGAAAAAAATGGACATGCGTAAAGCGCAGTATAAGGAATTATTAGTCACATGCAAATCCAACCTCCAAAAAGGTTTCAGCTCACACCAGTCAAATGACCATCAGCAAAAAGTCTACAAACTATGAATGCTGAAGGGGTTTTAGAGAACTGTGTACCTTCTAGCTGCTGGTGGGATGTAAAGTGGTAACAGCACTAAGGAAAACTGAATGGAGCTGCTTTAAAAGGTAAAAACTGAGCTACCATATGATGCGGCAGGGCACCTTCATTGCCTATAACCTAAGACCACCAGAAACGGAAAGACAGAGGCAGGCAAATGTGCAATGCAGGAATATTGAAATAGCCAAGACATGGAAGGAAAAAAAGGGTCCATAAACAGATGAATGAACAAAGAAGAAGTGGTATATGGACAGAATGGAATATCAACCACGAAAAAAAATAAAAGAATGGCATATGCAGCACCACAGAGGAGCCTAGAAATAATCACACAATGTGAAGTAAGTCAGAATGCGAAAGACAAATGTCCTATGCTATCACTTATGTTATCTGAAAATTCATAAAAATGAACATATTTCCATAGAAAAAGGCAATCTCAGATTGAGAAGACAAACTGATGGTTAAGCCAAAGAAAAGGTGTGAGGAATGGATATATTAGGATATTGGGGTTAACAAATATATACTAATACATATAAAATATATCATCCCCAAAGACCTACAGAATACCAAGAGTGGTCTACTCAACACTCTGTAATAACCTACATGGAAAAGGACCCAAAGATCAATAGATGTATGTTTATGTGTAAATGAACAAGATTCTGTACACCTACAACAAAAGACATTTTCAATCAAACTTGCTCTGAGAAAAAGTACAACTTAAAGACACAAACAAGAATTAAGGAGGCTAAAACTTATGGGGGTTTGTCCTGGCACATTCCAATCTAATCTGCAACCTAACAGCACAACTTGCAGCAAGGTTCTGTTTCCCTAGCAAGCAGAGGTGGCAACGTAGAAATGCTGCCACACTAAGGCCGTTTCCTCAAACAGCAGCTTTAAATCCACTGCTAATGGTCACTAATAGTCACAAGGACTGCAGGGCTGTAAATGACTCATGCCCTCAACAACTGTCCTGGGGTAGGGAATGGCCAAAAAAATCCAAACGCGGCAAATTTTTCAAGAAGGCAATTTGAAGTTGTAAGTTTAGCTCCATCTTTAAACGAATGAAAAGGACATTGATAAACGCAAAACATCAGGAATTATCAGTCGCATGCAAATCCAATCTACACAAAGGTATCACCTCTCACCGGTCAGAATGACCATCAGCAAAAAGTCAACAAACAATAGATGTTGAAGAAGTTGTGGAGAATAGTGTAACCTCTCGGTCTAAGTGGGATGTAAACTGGTAACAGCCAATAATAGCAACAGAATGGCAGTGCGTTTCAAGGTGAAAATTGAGTTACCATATGATCCGGAAGGCCCACTGTTGGGCCTGTCACCTGTGAAAGCCAGAATCAAAAAGACACAGGATGGAAAATCGTGTATTGCAGCAGTATACACCATGGCCAAGACATGGAAGCAACAAAAATGTCCATCAGCAGATGAGTGGACGAAAAAGTGGTCCATGTACACAATGCAACATTAGACACAGAAAAGAATGAAACAATGCCGGTCGCAGCACCATAGATGAGGCTACAGATAATCACACAACTTGAAGTAAGTCAGGAAGCGACAGACACATATCCTATGATATCACGTATAGGTGTTATCTAAAAATTCATAGGAAGGAACCTATTTCCACAGAGAAGGACATTGACGTGTTCAGAAAACAAGCTTGTGGTTAGCCAAACGGAAAGGTGTGAGGAATATATAACGGAGCGTATTGGGTTTAACAGACATATGCTAATATTTATAAAATATATAATCATCAGAGACATACCGAATACCAAGAGAGGTCTACACAACTTTCTGTAATAACCTATATGGAACAGGATCCAAACATGAAAAGATATATGTATCAATGAAAGAGATTCTGTACACCTAGAACAAACACAACATTGCAATTAAATTTGCTCGGAGAAAAATGAAAATTAAACTAAGAATACCAACAGCAAATAAGTAGACATAGTTTTGGGGTGTTTGTCCTGGCACATTCCACTCTACTTTACAACCTACAAACAGGACTTCCAGGAAGGCTCTTTTCCCTTAGTAACCAGAGTTGGGAATATAGAAATGCTGCCCCCTTGTGGCCGTTTCCTGCAACAGCAGCTTTAAACCCAGAGCTAATGGTCATGTAATAGTCACAATTACTACAGGGCTCTAAATGACACCTGCCCTCCAAAAACGTACTGGTGCAGGTAATGGCCACAGGAATTCAGAACATGGCAAATTTTTCAAGGAAACAATTTGAAGAGGTAAGTTTCTCTGTTTTACTTTAAAAAAAAGTACGTAGATAAAAGCTCAATATCGGGAATTTTTAGATGCATGCAAATCCAAACTACAAAAAGGTATCACCACCCAACACTCAAAATGTCATCTGTAAAAAGTCTACAAACAATAAACGCTGATGGGTTTTTTATAGAACTGTGTACCCTCAAGTTGCTGGTGGGATGTAATCTGGTAACAGCCAGTAGTGAGAACAGAATGGAGGTGCGTTGAAAGGTAAAAATTGAACTACCATATGATCTAGTAGGCCCAATGCTGGGCCTAACCCATGAGAAGACCAGAATCCAAAAGACACAGGCTGGCAAGCCTGCACTGCATCAATATTTAGCATAGCCAAGACTTGGAAGTAACCAAAATGTCCATCCACAGATGAATGTAAAAAGAAGAAGTGGTCCATGTACACAATGGAATATTCGCCGTGGAAAAGAATGAAACACTGCTCTTTGCAGCACCATAGATGAGCCTAGAGATAATCACAGAACATGAGGTAAGTCGGAAAGCAGACGACAAATATCCTGTGATATCACTCCTAGGTGTTACCTAACAACTGACACATATGAACATATTTCCACAGAGAAAGACTCCCACAGACTTAGAAAACAAACTATGGTTATCTTAAGGGAGAAGTGGGAGGAATGGATACATTAAGATTAGGGTTACCATAGGTATACAAATACATATTAAACACATGTATCAAACAGACCGACCATATACCAAGGGAGGTCTACTGAACGCTCTGTAATAATTTACACGGGGGCTTGCCTGGTGGCACCGTGGTTAAGAATCCTCCTGCCAATGCAGGGGACACAGGTTCGATCCCTGGTTCGGGAAGATCCCACATGCTGCAGAGCAACTAAGCCCGTGCACCACAACTAATGAGCCTACGCTCTGGAGCCCATGAGCCATAACTACTGAGACCAGGTGCCACAACTACTGAAGCCCGCACGCCTAGAGCCCGTGTTCCGCAACAAAAGAAGCCACTACGGTGAGAAGCCCGTGCACCGCACCGGAGAGTAGCCCCCGCTCACCGCAACTAGAGAAAGCCCACAGGCAGCAAAGAAGATCCAACTCAGCCAAAAACAAATAAATAAGTAAAATAAATTTATTTAAAAAAATAATAGTAATTTACATGGGCAGAGGATCTGTACATGAATAAATATATATAATGTTCAATTGAACCTGATTGTGTACACCTACAACAAACACTATTCTACTCATTACCCCAATTTAAAAAATTAAAACCACGAACAGCAATTAATGAGACATAAAGTTACTGGGGTTGTCTCTGGCCCATTCCATTCTCATTTACAACCTAGGAACACGACTTTCTGGAAGGCTCAGCTGCCCTAGTAACCAGATTTGGGGATGGAGAAATGCTGCCGCCTTGTTTCCGGTTCCCACAAGAGCAGCTTTAAACACTGGGCTAACGGTCACTTAAGATGCACAGTAATTGTAGGGCTGTAAATGACACGTGTCCTCAAAAAATGTCCTGGGGTAGGTAATGGCCAAAAGAGTTCACAACACGGAAAATTTTTCAAGAAAACGGTTTCAAGAGGTAAGTGTTACTCACACTGTTATTTTAAAAAAAGAAGAACATGGATAAAAGCTCAATATCAGGAATTATTGGTTGGATGCAAATCCAAAATACAAAAAGATTTCACCACCCAATATTCAAAATGCCATCCGTAAACAGTCTACAAACAATGAATGCTGATGGGTTGGTGGAGAAATGCATACCCACTATGCTGTTGGTTGGACGTAAACTGGTAACAGCTAATCACGAGAACAGAATGGAGCTGCGTTTAAAAGGTAAAGAAATTGAGCTACCATACAATGCGGCCGATCCCCTAATGGGCCTATCACCTAAGAAGACCAGAATCGGAAAGACACAGACAGGCAAACATGCACTGTAGCAATATTTACAATAGCCAAGACATTCAAGCAAACAAAATGTCCATCAATAGATAAATGGACAAAGAAGAAGTGGTGGACGTACCGAATGGAATATTAGCCTCAGAAAAAATAAATGAACAATGCCGTTTTCAGGACTACAGATGAGACTAGAAATAATCATATTAGGTTAAGTAAGTCAAAAGGGAATGACAAATATCCTATGATATCATTTATACATGTTATCCTAAGATTGCTACCAATGAACATATTTCCACAGAAAAAGAAACTCACAGACTTAGAAAACAAATGAATGGTTAACCAAAATGAAAGGTGGGAGGATGGACAAATTAGGATTATGGAGCTAACAAACATATACGAATGTATGTTAAGTGTATATAAACATACAACACATGAACTGTATGAATTATATAATCACCAATATATAGAAAATATATAATGACAAAACACCTACCATATACCAAGGGAGGTCTACTCAACATTCTGTAATAACATACATGGTAACAGCATCCGAAGAACAACAGACATATGTATGAATCATTGAGCAGATTCTGTACAGCCAGCCAATCGTAACACTCTAATCAAATTTACTCTGATAAGAAATAGAAATTAAATTTTAAAAAACAAACATATGTAAGGAGACGTAAACTTCCGGGGTCTTGTCCCAGCACATTCCACTCTAATTCATAAGCGAGGAACATGACGTCCAGGAAGGCTCTGTTGCCCTAGTAACAAGAGTTGAGAACGTCATAATGCTGCCGCCTTGTGGCTGTTTCCCACAACAGCAGCTTTAAATCCAGTGCTAATGCTTCCCTAATAGTCACAAGGATTGCAGGGATGTAAATGACACCTGCCCTCAAAATATGCCCTGGGGTAGGGAATAGGCAAGAAAATTCAACACATGACAAATTTTTCAAGAAGTCAATATGAAGAGGGAAGTTGTACTCACTCTTTTAAAAAAAAGCAAAAGAAAAAAATGGACATGCGTAAAGCGCAGTATAAGGAATTATTAGTCACATGCAAATCCAACCTCCAAAAAGGTTTCAGCTCACACCAGTCAAATGACCATCAGCAAAAAGTCTACAAACTATGAATGCTGAAGGGGTTTTAGAGAACTGTGTACCTTCTAGCTGCTGGTGGGATGTAAAGTGGTAACAGCACTAAGGAAAACTGAATGGAGCTGCTTTAAAAGGTAAAAACTGAGCTACCATATGATGCGGCAGGGCACCTTCATTGCCTATAACCTAAGACCACCAGAAACGGAAAGACAGAGGCAGGCAAATGTGCAATGCAGGAATATTGAAATAGCCAAGACATGGAAGGAAAAAAAGGGTCCATAAACAGATGAATGAACAAAGAAGAAGTGGTATATGGACAGAATGGAATATCAACCACGAAAAAAAATAAAAGAATGGCATATGCAGCACCACAGAGGAGCCTAGAAATAATCACACAATGTGAAGTAAGTCAGAATGCGAAAGACAAATGTCCTATGCTATCACTTATGTTATCTGAAAATTCATAAAAATGAACATATTTCCATAGAAAAAGGCAATCTCAGATTGAGAAGACAAACTGATGGTTAAGCCAAAGAAAAGGTGTGAGGAATGGATATATTAGGATATTGGGGTTAACAAATATATACTAATACATATAAAATATATCATCCCCAAAGACCTACAGAATACCAAGAGTGGTCTACTCAACACTCTGTAATAACCTACATGGAAAAGGACCCAAAGATCAATAGATGTATGTTTATGTGTAAATGAACAAGATTCTGTACACCTACAACAAAAGACATTTTCAATCAAACTTGCTCTGAGAAAAAGTACAACTTAAAGACACAAACAAGAATTAAGGAGGCTAAAACTTATGGGGGTTTGTCCTGGCACATTCCAATCTAATCTGCAACCTAACAGCACAACTTGCAGCAAGGTTCTGTTTCCCTAGCAAGCAGAGGTGGCAACGTAGAAATGCTGCCACACTAAGGCCGTTTCCTCAAACAGCAGCTTTAAATCCACTGCTAATGGTCACTAATAGTCACAAGGACTGCAGGGCTGTAAATGACTCATGCCCTCAACAACTGTCCTGGGGTAGGGAATGGCCAAAAAAATCCAAACGCGGCAAATTTTTCAAGAAGGCAATTTGAAGTTGTAAGTTTAGCTCCATCTTTAAACGAATGAAAAGGACATTGATAAACGCAAAACATCAGGAATTATCAGTCGCATGCAAATCCAATCTACACAAAGGTATCACCTCTCACCGGTCAGAATGACCATCAGCAAAAAGTCAACAAACAATAGATGTTGAAGAAGTTGTGGAGAATAGTGTAACCTCTCGGTCTAAGTGGGATGTAAACTGGTAACAGCCAATAATAGCAACAGAATGGCAGTGCGTTTCAAGGTGAAAATTGAGTTACCATATGATCCAGAAGGCCCACTGTTGGGCCTGTCACCTGTGAAAGCCAGAATCAAAAAGACACAGGATGGAAAATCGTGTATTGCAGCAGTATACACCATGGCCAAGACATGGAAGCAACAAAAATGTCCATCAGCAGATGAGTGGACGAAAAAGTGGTCCATGTACACAATGCAACATTAGACACAGAAAAGAATGAAACAATGCCGGTCGCAGCACCATAGATGAGGCTACAGATAATCACACAACTTGAAGTAAGTCAGGAAGCGACAGACACATATCCTATGATATCACGTATAGGTGTTATCTAAAAATTCATAGGAAGGAACCTATTTCCACAGAGAAGGACATTGACGTGTTCAGAAAACAAGCTTGTGGTTAGCCAAACGGAAAGGTGTGAGGAATATATAACGGAGCGTATTGGGTTTAACAGACATATGCTAATATTTATAAATTATATAATCATCAGAGACATACCGAATACCAAGAGAGGTCTACACAACTTTCTGTAATAACCTATATGGAACAGGATCCAAACATGAAAAGATATATGTATCAATGAAAGAGATTCTGTACACCTAGAACAAACACAACATTGCAATTAAATTTGCTCGGAGAAAAATGAAAATTAAACTAAGAATACCAACAGCAAATAAGTAGACATAGTTTTGGGGTGTTTGTCCTGGCACATTCCACTCTACTTTACAACCTACAAACAGGACTTCCAGGAAGGCTCTTTTCCCTTAGTAACCAGAGTTGGGAATATAGAAATGCTGCCCCCTTGTGGCCGTTTCCTGCAACAGCAGCTTTAAACCCAGAGCTAATGGTCATGTAATAGTCACAATTACTACAGGGCTCTAAATGACACCTGCCCTCCAAAAACGTACTGGTGCAGGTAATGGCCACAGGAATTCAGAACATGGCAAATTTTTCAAGGAAACAATTTGAAGAGGTAAGTTTCTCTGTTTTACTTTAAAAAAAAGTACGTAGATAAAAGCTCAATATCGGGAATTTTTAGATGCATGCAAATCCAAACTACAAAAAGGTATCACCACCCAACACTCAAAATGTCATCTGTAAAAAGTCTACAAACAATAAACGCTGATGGGTTTTTTATAGAACTGTGTACCCTCAAGTTGCTGGTGGGATGTAATCTGGTAACAGCCAGTAGTGAGAACAGAATGGAGGTGCGTTGAAAGGTAAAAATTGAACTACCATATGATCTAGTAGGCCCAATGCTGGGCCTAACCCATGAGAAGACCAGAATCCAAAAGACACAGGCTGGCAAGCCTGCACTGCATCAATATTTAGCATAGCCAAGACTTGGAAGTAACCAAAATGTCCATCCACAGATGAATGTAAAAAGAAGAAGTGGTCCATGTACACAATGGAATATTCGCCGTGGAAAAGAATGAAACACTGCTCTTTGCAGCACCATAGATGAGCCTAGAGATAATCACAGAACATGAGGTAAGTCGGAAAGCAGACGACAAATATCCTGTGATATCACTCCTAGGTGTTACCTAACAACTGACACATATGAACATATTTCCACAGAGAAAGACTCCCACAGACTTAGAAAACAAACTATGGTTATCTTAAGGGAGAAGTGGGAGGAATGGATACATTAAGATTAGGGTTACCATAGGTATACAAATACATATTAAACACATGTATCAAACAGACCGACCATATACCAAGGGAGGTCTACTGAACGCTCTGTAATAATTTACACGGGGGCTTGCCTGGTGGCACCGTGGTTAAGAATCCTCCTGCCAATGCAGGGGACACAGGTTCGATCCCTGGTTCGGGAAGATCCCACATGCTGCAGAGCAACTAAGCCCGTGCACCACAACTAATGAGCCTACGCTCTGGAGCCCATGAGCCATAACTACTGAGACCAGGTGCCACAACTACTGAAGCCCGCACGCCTAGAGCCCGTGTTCCGCAACAAAAGAAGCCACTACGGTGAGAAGCCCGTGCACCGCACCGGAGAGTAGCCCCCGCTCACCGCAACTAGAGAAAGCCCACAGGCAGCAAAGAAGATCCAACTCAGCCAAAAACAAATAAATAAGTAAAATAAATTTATTTAAAAAAATAATAGTAATTTACATGGGCAGAGGATCTGTACATGAATAAATATATATAATGTTCAATTGAACCTGATTGTGTACACCTACAACAAACACTATTCTACTCATTACCCCAATTTAAAAAATTAAAACCATGAACAGCAATTAATGAGACATAAAGTTACTGGGGTTGTCTCTGGCCCATTCCATTCTCATTTACAACCTAGGAACACGACTTTCTGGAAGGCTCAGCTGCCCTAGTAACCAGATTTGGGGATGGAGAAATGCTGCCGCCTTGTTTCCGGTTCCCACAAGAGCAGCTTTAAACACTGGGCTAACGGTCACTTAAGATGCACAGTAATTGTAGGGCTGTAAATGACACGTGTCCTCAAAAAATGTCCTGGGGTAGGTAATGGCCAAAAGAGTTCACAACACGGAAAATTTTTCAAGAAAACGGTTTCAAGAGGTAAGTGTTACTCACACTGTTATTTTAAAAAAAGAAGAACATGGATAAAAGCTCAATATCAGGAATTATTGGTTGGATGCAAATCCAAAATACAAAAAGATTTCACCACCCAATATTCAAAATGCCATCCGTAAACAGTCTACAAACAATGAATGCTGATGGGTTGGTGGAGAAATGCATACCCACTATGCTGTTGGTTGGACGTAAACTGGTAACAGCTAATCAGGAGAACAGAATGGAGCTGCGTTTAAAAGGTAAAGAAATTGAGCTACCATACAATGCGGCCGATCCCCTAATGGGCCTATCACCTAAGAAGACCAGAATCGGAAAGACACAGACAGGCAAACATGCACTGTAGCAATATTTACAATAGCCAAGACATTCAAGCAAACAAAATGTCCATCAATAGATAAATGGACAAAGAAGAAGTGGTGGACGTACCGAATGGAATATTAGCCTCAGAAAAAATAAATGAACAATGCCGTTTTCAGGACTACAGATGAGACTAGAAATAATCATATTAGGTTAAGTAAGTCAAAAGGGAATGACAAATATCCTATGATATCATTTATACATGTTATCCTAAGATTGCTACCAATGAACATATTTCCACAGAAAAAGAAACTCACAGACTTAGAAAACAAATGAATGGTTAACCAAAATGAAAGGTGGGAGGATGGACAAATTAGGATTATGGAGCTAACAAACATATACGAATGTATGTTAAGTGTATATAAACATACAACACATGAACTGTATGAATTATATAATCACCAATATATATAAAATATATAATGACAAAACACCTACCATATACCAAGGGAGGTCTACTCAACATTCTGTAATAACATACATGGTAACAGCATCCGAAGAACAACAGACATATGTATGAATCATTGAGCAGATTCTGTACAGCCAGCCAATCGTAACACTCTAATCAAATTTACTCTGATAAGAAATAGAAATTAAATTTTAAAAAACAAACATATGTAAGGAGACGTAAACTTCCGGGGTCTTGTCCCAGCACATTCCACTCTAATTCATAAGCGAGGAACATGACGTCCAGGAAGGCTCTGTTGCCCTAGTAACAAGAGTTGAGAACGTCATAATGCTGCCGCCTTGTGGCTGTTTCCCACAACAGCAGCTTTAAATCCAGTGCTAATGCTTCCCTAATAGTCACAAGGATTGCAGGGATGTAAATGACACCTGCCCTCAAAATATGCCCTGGGGTAGGGAATAGGCAAGAAAATTCAACACATGACAAATTTTTCAAGAAGTCAATATGAACAGGGAAGTTGTACTCACTCTTTTAAAAAAAAGCAAAAGAAAAAAATGGACATGCGTAAAGCGCAGTATAAGGAATTATTAGTCACATGCAAATCCAACCTCCAAAAAGGTTTCAGCTCACACCAGTCAAATGACCATCAGCAAAAAGTCTACAAACTATGAATGCTGAAGGGGTTTTAGAGAACTGTGTACCTTCTAGCTGCTGGTGGGATGTAAAGTGGTAACAGCACTAAGGAAAACTGAATGGAGCTGCTTTAAAAGGTAAAAACTGAGCTACCATATGATGCGGCAGGGCACCTTCATTGCCTATAACCTAAGACCACCAGAAACGGAAAGACAGAGGCAGGCAAATGTGCAATGCAGGAATATTGAAATAGCCAAGACATGGAAGGAAAAAAAGGGTCCATAAACAGATGAATGAACAAAGAAGAAGTGGTATATGGACAGAATGGAATATCAACCACGAAAAAAAATAAAAGAATGGCATATGCAGCACCACAGAGGAGCCTAGAAATAATCACACAATGTGAAGTAAGTCAGAATGCGAAAGACAAATGTCCTATGCTATCACTTATGTTATCTGAAAATTCATAAAAATGAACATATTTCCATAGAAAAAGGCAATCTCAGATTGAGAAGACAAACTGATGGTTAAGCCAAAGAAAAGGTGTGAGGAATGGATATATTAGGATATTGGGGTTAACAAATATATACTAATACATATAAAATATATCATCCCCAAAGACCTACAGAATACCAAGAGTGGTCTACTCAACACTCTGTAATAACCTACATGGAAAAGGACCCAAAGATCAATAGATGTATGTTTATGTGTAAATGAACAAGATTCTGTACACCTACAACAAAAGACATTTTCAATCAAACTTGCTCTGAGAAAAAGTACAACTTAAAGACACAAACAAGAATTAAGGAGGCTAAAACTTATGGGGGTTTGTCCTGGCACATTCCAATCTAATCTGCAACCTAACAGCACAACTTGCAGCAAGGTTCTGTTTCCCTAGCAAGCAGAGGTGGCAACGTAGAAATGCTGCCACACTAAGGCCGTTTCCTCAAACAGCAGCTTTAAATCCACTGCTAATGGTCACTAATAGTCACAAGGACTGCAGGGCTGTAAATGACTCATGCCCTCAACAACTGTCCTGGGGTAGGGAATGGCCAAAAAAATCCAAACGCGGCAAATTTTTCAAGAAGGCAATTTGAAGTTGTAAGTTTAGCTCCATCTTTAAACGAATGAAAAGGACATTGATAAACGCAAAACATCAGGAATTATCAGTCGCATGCAAATCCAATCTACACAAAGGTATCACCTCTCACCGGTCAGAATGACCATCAGCAAAAAGTCAACAAACAATAGATGTTGAAGAAGTTGTGAAGAATAGTGTAACCTCTCGGTCTAAGTGGGATGTAAACTGGTAACAGCCAATAATAGCAACAGAATGGCAGTGCGTTTCAAGGTGAAAATTGAGTTACCATATGATCCGGAAGGCCCACTGTTGGGCCTGTCACCTGTGAAAGCCAGAATCAAAAAGACACAGGATGGAAAATCGTGTATTGCAGCAGTATACACCATGGCCAAGACATGGAAGCAACAAAAATGTCCATCAGCAGATGAGTGGACGAAAAAGTGGTCCATGTACACAATGCAACATTAGACACAGAAAAGAATGAAACAATGCCGGTCGCAGCACCATAGATGAGGCTACAGATAATCACACAACTTGAAGTAAGTCAGGAAGCGACAGACACATATCCTATGATATCACGTATAGGTGTTATCTAAAAATTCATAGGAAGGAACCTATTTCCACAGAGAAGGACATTGACGTGTTCAGAAAACAAGCTTGTGGTTAGCCAAACGGAAAGGTGTGAGGAATATATAACGGAGCGTATTGGGTTTAACAGACATATGCTAATATTTATAAAATATATAATCATCAGAGACATACCGAATACCAAGAGAGGTCTACACAACTTTCTGTAATAACCTATATGGAACAGGATCCAAACATGAAAAGATATATGTATCAATGAAAGAGATTCTGTACACCTAGAACAAACACAACATTGCAATTAAATTTGCTCGGAGAAAAATGAAAATTAAACTAAGAATACCAACAGCAAATAAGTAGACATAGTTTTGGGGTGTTTGTCCTGGCACATTCCACTCTACTTTACAACCTACAAACAGGACTTCCAGGAAGGCTCTTTTCCCTTAGTAACCAGAGTTGGGAATATAGAAATGCTGCCCCCTTGTGGCCGTTTCCTGCAACAGCAGCTTTAAACCCAGAGCTAATGGTCATGTAATAGTCACAATTACTACAGGGCTCTAAATGACACCTGCCCTCCAAAAACGTACTGGTGCAGGTAATGGCCACAGGAATTCAGAACATGGCAAATTTTTCAAGGAAACAATTTGAAGAGGTAAGTTTCTCTGTTTTACTTTAAAAAAAAGTACGTAGATAAAAGCTCAATATCGGGAATTTTTAGATGCATGCAAATCCAAACTACAAAAAGGTATCACCACCCAACACTCAAAATGTCATCTGTAAAAAGTCTACAAACAATAAACGCTGATGGGTTTTTTATAGAACTGTGTACCCTCAAGTTGCTGGTGGGATGTAATCTGGTAACAGCCAGTAGTGAGAACAGAATGGAGGTGCGTTGAAAGGTAAAAATTGAACTACCATATGATCTAGTAGGCCCAATGCTGGGCCTAACCCATGAGAAGACCAGAATCCAAAAGACACAGGCTGGCAAGCCTGCACTGCATCAATATTTAGCATAGCCAAGACTTGGAAGTAACCAAAATGTCCATCCACAGATGAATGTAAAAAGAAGAAGTGGTCCATGTACACAATGGAATATTCGCCGTGGAAAAGAATGAAACACTGCTCTTTGCAGCACCATAGATGAGCCTAGAGATAATCACAGAACATGAGGTAAGTCGGAAAGCAGACGACAAATATCCTGTGATATCACTCCTAGGTGTTACCTAACAACTGACACATATGAACATATTTCCACAGAGAAAGACTCCCACAGACTTAGAAAACAAACTATGGTTATCTTAAGGGAGAAGTGGGAGGAATGGATACATTAAGATTAGGGTTACCATAGGTATACAAATACATATTAAACACATGTATCAAACAGACCGACCATATACCAAGGGAGGTCTACTGAACGCTCTGTAATAATTTACACGGGGGCTTGCCTGGTGGCACCGTGGTTAAGAATCCTCCTGCCAATGCAGGGGACACAGGTTCGATCCCTGGTTCGGGAAGATCCCACATGCTGCAGAGCAACTAAGCCCGTGCACCACAACTAATGAGCCTACGCTCTGGAGCCCATGAGCCATAACTACTGAGACCAGGTGCCACAACTACTGAAGCCCGCACGCCTAGAGCCCGTGTTCCGCAACAAAAGAAGCCACTACGGTGAGAAGCCCGTGCACCGCACCGGAGAGTAGCCCCCGCTCACCGCAACTAGAGAAAGCCCACAGGCAGCAAAGAAGATCCAACTCAGCCAAAAACAAATAAATAAGTAAAATAAATTTATTTAAAAAAATAATAGTAATTTACATGGGCAGAGGATCTGTACATGAATAAATATATATAATGTTCAATTGAACCTGATTGTGTACACCTACAACAAACACTATTCTACTCATTACCCCAATTTAAAAAATTAAAACCATGAACAGCAATTAATGAGACATAAAGTTACTGGGGTTGTCTCTGGCCCATTCCATTCTCATTTACAACCTAGGAACACGACTTTCTGGAAGGCTCAGCTGCCCTAGTAACCAGATTTGGGGATGGAGAAATGCTGCCGCCTTGTTTCCGGTTCCCACAAGAGCAGCTTTAAACACTGGGCTAACGGTCACTTAAGATGCACAGTAATTGTAGGGCTGTAAATGACACGTGTCCTCAAAAAATGTCCTGGGGTAGGTAATGGCCAAAAGAGTTCACAACACGGAAAATTTTTCAAGAAAACGGTTTCAAGAGGTAAGTGTTACTCACACTGTTATTTTAAAAAAAGAAGAACATGGATAAAAGCTCAATATCAGGAATTATTGGTTGGATGCAAATCCAAAATACAAAAAGATTTCACCACCCAATATTCAAAATGCCATCCGTAAACAGTCTACAAACAATGAATGCTGATGGGTTGGTGGAGAAATGCATACCCACTATGCTGTTGGTTGGACGTAAACTGGTAACAGCTAATCAGGAGAACAGAATGGAGCTGCGTTTAAAAGGTAAAGAAATTGAGCTACCATACAATGCGGCCGATCCCCTAATGGGCCTATCACCTAAGAAGACCAGAATCGGAAAGACACAGACAGGCAAACATGCACTGTAGCAATATTTACAATAGCCAAGACATTCAAGCAAACAAAATGTCCATCAATAGATAAATGGACAAAGAAGAAGTGGTGGACGTACCGAATGGAATATTAGCCTCAGAAAAAATAAATGAACAATGCCGTTTTCAGGACTACAGATGAGACTAGAAATAATCATATTAGGTTAAGTAAGTCAAAAGGGAATGACAAATATCCTATGATATCATTTATACATGTTATCCTAAGATTGCTACCAATGAACATATTTCCACAGAAAAAGAAACTCACAGACTTAGAAAACAAATGAATGGTTAACCAAAATGAAAGGTGGGAGGATGGACAAATTAGGATTATGGAGCTAACAAACATATACGAATGTATGTTAAGTGTATATAAACATACAACACATGAACTGTATGAATTATATAATCACCAATATATATAAAATATATAATGACAAAACACCTACCATATACCAAGGGAGGTCTACTCAACATTCTGTAATAACATACATGGTAACAGCATCCGAAGAACAACAGACATATGTATGAATCATTGAGCAGATTCTGTACAGCCAGCCAATCGTAACACTCTAATCAAATTTACTCTGATAAGAAATAGAAATTAAATTTTAAAAAACAAACATATGTAAGGAGACGTAAACTTCCGGGGTCTTGTCCCAGCACATTCCACTCTAATTCATAAGCGAGGAACATGACGTCCAGGAAGGCTCTGTTGCCCTAGTAACAAGAGTTGAGAACGTCATAATGCTGCCGCCTTGTGGCTGTTTCCCACAACAGCAGCTTTAAATCCAGTGCTAATGCTTCCCTAATAGTCACAAGGATTGCAGGGATGTAAATGACACCTGCCCTCAAAATATGCCCTGGGGTAGGGAATAGGCAAGAAAATTCAACACATGACAAATTTTTCAAGAAGTCAATATGAACAGGGAAGTTGTACTCACTCTTTTAAAAAAAAGCAAAAGAAAAAAATGGACATGCGTAAAGCGCAGTATAAGGAATTATTAGTCACATGCAAATCCAACCTCCAAAAAGGTTTCAGCTCACACCAGTCAAATGACCATCAGCAAAAAGTCTACAAACTATGAATGCTGAAGGGGTTTTAGAGAACTGTGTACCTTCTAGCTGCTGGTGGGATGTAAAGTGGTAACAGCACTAAGGAAAACTGAATGGAGCTGCTTTAAAAGGTAAAAACTGAGCTACCATATGATGCGGCAGGGCACCTTCATTGCCTATAACCTAAGACCACCAGAAACGGAAAGACAGAGGCAGGCAAATGTGCAATGCAGGAATATTGAAATAGCCAAGACATGGAAGGAAAAAAAGGGTCCATAAACAGATGAATGAACAAAGAAGAAGTGGTATATGGACAGAATGGAATATCAACCACGAAAAAAAATAAAAGAATGGCATATGCAGCACCACAGAGGAGCCTAGAAATAATCACACAATGTGAAGTAAGTCAGAATGCGAAAGACAAATGTCCTATGCTATCACTTATGTTATCTGAAAATTCATAAAAATGAACATATTTCCATAGAAAAAGGCAATCTCAGATTGAGAAGACAAACTGATGGTTAAGCCAAAGAAAAGGTGTGAGGAATGGATATATTAGGATATTGGGGTTAACAAATATATACTAATACATATAAAATATATCATCCCCAAAGACCTACAGAATACCAAGAGTGGTCTACTCAACACTCTGTAATAACCTACATGGAAAAGGACCCAAAGATCAATAGATGTATGTTTATGTGTAAATGAACAAGATTCTGTACACCTACAACAAAAGACATTTTCAATCAAACTTGCTCTGAGAAAAAGTACAACTTAAAGACACAAACAAGAATTAAGGAGGCTAAAACTTATGGGGGTTTGTCCTGGCACATTCCAATCTAATCTGCAACCTAACAGCACAACTTGCAGCAAGGTTCTGTTTCCCTAGCAAGCAGAGGTGGCAACGTAGAAATGCTGCCACACTAAGGCCGTTTCCTCAAACAGCAGCTTTAAATCCACTGCTAATGGTCACTAATAGTCACAAGGACTGCAGGGCTGTAAATGACTCATGCCCTCAACAACTGTCCTGGGGTAGGGAATGGCCAAAAAAATCCAAACGCGGCAAATTTTTCAAGAAGGCAATTTGAAGTTGTAAGTTTAGCTCCATCTTTAAACGAATGAAAAGGACATTGATAAACGCAAAACATCAGGAATTATCAGTCGCATGCAAATCCAATCTACACAAAGGTATCACCTCTCACCGGTCAGAATGACCATCAGCAAAAAGTCAACAAACAATAGATGTTGAAGAAGTTGTGAAGAATAGTGTAACCTCTCGGTCTAAGTGGGATGTAAACTGGTAACAGCCAATAATAGCAACAGAATGGCAGTGCGTTTCAAGGTGAAAATTGAGTTACCATATGATCCGGAAGGCCCACTGTTGGGCCTGTCACCTGTGAAAGCCAGAATCAAAAAGACACAGGATGGAAAATCGTGTATTGCAGCAGTATACACCATGGCCAAGACATGGAAGCAACAAAAATGTCCATCAGCAGATGAGTGGACGAAAAAGTGGTCCATGTACACAATGCAACATTAGACACAGAAAAGAATGAAACAATGCCGGTCGCAGCACCATAGATGAGGCTACAGATAATCACACAACTTGAAGTAAGTCAGGAAGCGACAGACACATATCCTATGATATCACGTATAGGTGTTATCTAAAAATTCATAGGAAGGAACCTATTTCCACAGAGAAGGACATTGACGTGTTCAGAAAACAAGCTTGTGGTTAGCCAAACGGAAAGGTGTGAGGAATATATAACGGAGCGTATTGGGTTTAACAGACATATGCTAATATTTATAAAATATATAATCATCAGAGACATACCGAATACCAAGAGAGGTCTACACAACTTTCTGTAATAACCTATATGGAACAGGATCCAAACATGAAAAGATATATGTATCAATGAAAGAGATTCTGTACACCTAGAACAAACACAACATTGCAATTAAATTTGCTCGGAGAAAAATGAAAATTAAACTAAGAATACCAACAGCAAATAAGTAGACATAGTTTTGGGGTGTTTGTCCTGGCACATTCCACTCTACTTTACAACCTACAAACAGGACTTCCAGGAAGGCTCTTTTCCCTTAGTAACCAGAGTTGGGAATATAGAAATGCTGCCCCCTTGTGGCCGTTTCCTGCAACAGCAGCTTTAAACCCAGAGCTAATGGTCATGTAATAGTCACAATTACTATAGGGCTCTAAATGACACCTGCCCTCCAAAAACGTACTGGTGCAGGTAATGGCCACAGGAATTCAGAACATGGCAAATTTTTCAAGGAAACAATTTGAAGAGGTAAGTTTCTCTGTTTTACTTTAAAAAAAAGTACGTAGATAAAAGCTCAATATCGGGAATTTTTAGATGCATGCAAATCCAAACTACAAAAAGGTATCACCACCCAACACTCAAAATGTCATCTGTAAAAAGTCTACAAACAATAAACGCTGATGGGTTTTTTATAGAACTGTGTACCCTCAAGTTGCTGGTGGGATGTAATCTGGTAACAGCCAGTAGTGAGAACAGAATGGAGGTGCGTTGAAAGGTAAAAATTGAACTACCATATGATCTAGTAGGCCCAATGCTGGGCCTAACCCATGAGAAGACCAGAATCCAAAAGACACAGGCTGGCAAGCCTGCACTGCATCAATATTTAGCATAGCCAAGACTTGGAAGTAACCAAAATGTCCATCCACAGATGAATGTAAAAAGAAGAAGTGGTCCATGTACACAATGGAATATTCGCCGTGGAAAAGAATGAAACACTGCTCTTTGCAGCACCATAGATGAGCCTAGAGATAATCACAGAACATGAGGTAAGTCGGAAAGCAGACGACAAATATCCTGTGATATCACTCCTAGGTGTTACCTAACAACTGACACATATGAACATATTTCCACAGAGAAAGACTCCCACAGACTTAGAAAACAAACTATGGTTATCTTAAGGGAGAAGTGGGAGGAATGGATACATTAAGATTAGGGTTACCATAGGTATACAAATACATATTAAACACATGTATCAAACAGACCGACCATATACCAAGGGAGGTCTACTGAACGCTCTGTAATAATTTACACGGGGGCTTGCCTGGTGGCACCGTGGTTAAGAATCCTCCTGCCAATGCAGGGGACACAGGTTCGATCCCTGGTTCGGGAAGATCCCACATGCTGCAGAGCAACTAAGCCCGTGCACCACAACTAATGAGCCTACGCTCTGGAGCCCATGAGCCATAACAACTGAGACCAGGTGCCACAACTACTGAAGCCCACACGCCTAGAGCCCGTGTTCCGCAACAAAAGAAGCCACTACGGTGAGAAGCCCGTGCACCGCACCGGAGAGTAGCCCCCGCTCACCGCAACTAGAGAAAGCCCACAGGCAGCAAAGAAGATCCAACTCAGCCAAAAACAAATAAATAAGTAAAATAAATTTATTTAAAAAAATAATAGTAATTTACATGGGCAGAGGATCTGTACATGAATAAATATATATAATGTTCAATTGAACCTGATTGTGTACACCTACAACAAACACTATTCTACTCATTACCCCAATTTAAAAAATTAAAACCACGAACAGCAATTAATGAGACATAAAGTTACTGGGGTTGTCTCTGGCCCATTCCATTCTCATTTACAACCTAGGAACACGACTTTCTGGAAGGCTCAGCTGCCCTAGTAACCAGATTTGGGGATGGAGAAATGCTGCCGCCTTGTTTCCGGTTCCCACAAGAGCAGCTTTAAACACTGGGCTAACGGTCACTTAAGATGCACAGTAATTGTAGGGCTGTAAATGACACGTGTCCTCAAAAAATGTCCTGGGGTAGGTAATGGCCAAAAGAGTTCACAACACGGAAAATTTTTCAAGAAAACGGTTTCAAGAGGTAAGTGTTACTCACACTGTTATTTTAAAAAAAGAAGAACATGGATAAAAGCTCAATATCAGGAATTATTGGTTGGATGCAAATCCAAAATACAAAAAGATTTCACCACCCAATATTCAAAATGCCATCCGTAAACAGTCTACAAACAATGAATGCTGATGGGTTGGTGGAGAAATGCATACCCACTATGCTGTTGGTTGGACGTAAACTGGTAACAGCTAATCACGAGAACAGAATGGAGCTGCGTTTAAAAGGTAAAGAAATTGAGCTACCATACAATGCGGCCGATCCCCTAATGGGCCTATCACCTAAGAAGACCAGAATCGGAAAGACACAGACAGGCAAACATGCACTGTAGCAATATTTACAATAGCCAAGACATTCAAGCAAACAAAATGTCCATCAATAGATAAATGGACAAAGAAGAAGTGGTGGACGTACCGAATGGAATATTAGCCTCAGAAAAAATAAATGAACAATGCCGTTTTCAGGACTACAGATGAGACTAGAAATAATCATATTAGGTTAAGTAAGTCAAAAGGGAATGACAAATATCCTATGATATCATTTATACATGTTATCCTAAGATTGCTACCAATGAACATATTTCCACAGAAAAAGAAACTCACAGACTTAGAAAACAAATGAATGGTTAACCAAAATGAAAGGTGGGAGGATGGACAAATTAGGATTATGGAGCTAACAAACATATACGAATGTATGTTAAGTGTATATAAACATACAACACATGAACTGTATGAATTATATAATCACCAATATATATAAAATATATAATGACAAAACACCTACCATATACCAAGGGAGGTCTACTCAACATTCTGTAATAACATACATGGTAACAGCATCCGAAGAACAACAGACATATGTATGAATCATTGAGCAGATTCTGTACAGCCAGCCAATCGTAACACTCTAATCAAATTTACTCTGATAAGAAATAGAAATTAAATTTTAAAAAACAAACATAAGGAAGGAGACGTAAACTTCCGGGGTCTTGTCCCAGCACATTCCACTCTAATTCATAAGCGAGGAACATGACGTCCAGGAAGGCTCTGTTGCCCTAGTAACAAGAGTTGAGAACGTCATAATGCTGCTGCCTTGTGGCTGTTTCCCACAACAGCAGCTTTAAATCCAGTGCTAATGCTTCCCTAATAGTCACAAGGATTGCAGGGATGTAAATGACACCTGCCCTCAAAATATGCCCTGGGGTAGGGAATAGGCAAGAAAATTCAACACATGACAAATTTTTCAAGAAGTCAATATGAACAGGGAAGTTGTACTCACTCTTTAAAAAAAAAGCAAAAGAAAAAAATGGACATGCGTAAAGCGCAGTATAAGGAATTATTAGTC
This sequence comes from Balaenoptera ricei, assembly GCF_028023285.1. Lineage (NCBI taxonomy): Eukaryota > Metazoa > Chordata > Mammalia > Artiodactyla > Balaenopteridae > Balaenoptera > Balaenoptera ricei. The sequence continues at coordinate 128,284,256 of NC_082639.1, read as the reverse complement.
ACATGCAAATCCAACCTCCAAAAAGGTTTCAGCTCACACCAGTCAAATGACCATCAGCAAAAAGTCTACAAACTATGAATGCTGAAGGGGTTTTAGAGAACTGTGTACCTTCTAGCTGCTGGTGGGATGTAAAGTGGTAACAGCACTAAGGAAAACTGAATGGAGCTGCTTTAAAAGGTAAAAACTGAGCTACCATATGATGCGGCAGGGCACCTTCATTGCCTATAACCTAAGACCACCAGAAACGGAAAGACAGAGGCAGGCAAATGTGCAATGCAGGAATATTGAAATAGCCAAGACATGGAAGGAAAAAAAGGGTCCATAAACAGATGAATGAACAAAGAAGAAGTGGTATATGGACAGAATGGAATATCAACCACGAAAAAAAATAAAAGAATGGCATATGCAGCACCACAGAGGAGCCTAGAAATAATCACACAATGTGAAGTAAGTCAGAATGCGAAAGACAAATGTCCTATGCTATCACTTATGTTATCTGAAAATTCATAAAAATGAACATATTTCCATAGAAAAAGGCAATCTCAGATTGAGAAGACAAACTGATGGTTAAGCCAAAGAAAAGGTGTGAGGAATGGATATATTAGGATATTGGGGTTAACAAATATATACTAATACATATAAAATATATCATCCCCAAAGACCTACAGAATACCAAGAGTGGTCTACTCAACACTCTGTAATAACCTACATGGAAAAGGACCCAAAGATCAATAGATGTATGTTTATGTGTAAATGAACAAGATTCTGTACACCTACAACAAAAGACATTTTCAATCAAACTTGCTCTGAGAAAAAGTACAACTTAAAGACACAAACAAGAATTAAGGAGGCTAAAACTTATGGGGGTTTGTCCTGGCACATTCCAATCTAATCTGCAACCTAACAGCACAACTTGCAGCAAGGTTCTGTTTCCCTAGCAAGCAGAGATGGCAACGTAGAAATGCTGCCACACTAAGGCCGTTTCCTCAAACAGCAGCTTTAAATCCACTGCTAATGGTCACTAATAGTCACAAGGACTGCAGGGCTGTAAATGACTCATGCCCTCAACAACTGTCCTGGGGTAGGGAATGGCCAAAAAAATCCAAACGCGGCAAATTTTTCAAGAAGGCAATTTGAAGTTGTAAGTTTAGCTCCATCTTTAAACGAATGAAAAGGACATTGATAAACGCAAAACATCAGGAATTATCAGTCGCATGCAAAGCCAATCTACACAAAGGTATCACCTCTCACCGGTCAGAATGACCATCAGCAAAAAGTCAACAAACAATAGATGTTGAAGAAGTTGTGGAGAATAGTGTAACCTCTCGGTCTAAGTGGGATGTAAACTGGTAACAGCCAATAATAGCAACAGAATGGCAGTGCGTTTCAAGGTGAAAATTGAGTTACCATATGATCCGGAAGGCCCACTGTTGGGCCTGTCACCTGTGAAAGCCAGAATCAAAAAGACACAGGATGGAAAATCGTGTATTGCAGCAGTATACACCATGGCCAAGACATGGAAGCAACAAAAATGTCCATCAGCAGATGAGTGGACGAAAAAGTGGTCCATGTACACAATGCAACATTAGACACAGAAAAGAATGAAACAATGCCGGTCGCAGCACCATAGATGAGGCTACAGATAATCACACAACTTGAAGTAAGTCAGGAAGCGACAGACACATATCCTATGATATCACGTATAGGTGTTATCTAAAAATTCATAGGAAGGAACCTATTTCCACAGAGAAGGACATTGACGTGTTCAGAAAACAAGCTTGTGGTTAGCCAAACGGAAAGGTGTGAGGAATATATAACGGAGCGTATTGGGTTTAACAGACATATGCTAGTATTTATAAAATATATAATCATCAGAGACATACCGAATACCAAGAGAGGTCTACACAACTTTCTGTAATAACCTATATGGAACAGGATCCAAACATGAAAAGATATATGTATCAATGAAAGAGATTCTGTACACCTAGAACAAACACAACATTGCAATTAAATTTGCTCGGAGAAAAATGAAAATTAAACTAAGAATACCAACAGCAAATAAGTAGACATAGTTTTGGGGTGTTTGTCCTGGCACATTCCACTCTACTTTACAACCTACAAACAGGACTTCCAGGAAGGCTCTTTTCCCTTAGTAACCAGAGTTGGGAATATAGAAATGCTGCCCCCTTGTGGCCGTTTCCTGCAACAGCAGCTTTAAACCCAGAGCTAATGGTCATGTAATAGTCACAATTACTACAGGGCTCTAAATGACACCTGCCCTCCAAAAACGTACTGGTGCAGGTAATGGCCACAGGAATTCAGAACATGGCAAATTTTTCAAGGAAACAATTTGAAGAGGTAAGTTTCTCTGTTTTACTTTAAAAAAAAGTACGTAGATAAAAGCTCAATATCGGGAATTTTTAGATGCATGCAAATCCAAACTACAAAAAGGTATCACCACCCAACACTCAAAATGTCATCTGTAAAAAGTCTACAAACAATAAACGCTGATGGGTTTTTTATAGAACTGTGTACCCTCAAGTTGCTGGTGGGATGTAATCTGGTAACAGCCAGTAGTGAGAACAGAATGGAGGTGCGTTGAAAGGTAAAAATTGAACTACCATATGATCTAGTAGGCCCAATGCTGGGCCTAACCCATGAGAAGACCAGAATCCAAAAGACACAGGCTGGCAAGCCTGCACTGCATCAATATTTAGCATAGCCAAGACTTGGAAGTAACCAAAATGTCCATCCACAGATGAATGTAAAAAGAAGAAGTGGTCCATGTACACAATGGAATATTCGCCGTGGAAAAGAATGAAACACTGCTCTTTGCAGCACCATAGATGAGCCTAGAGATAATCACAGAACATGAGGTAAGTCGGAAAGCAGACGACAAATATCCTGTGATATCACTCCTAGGTGTTACCTAACAACTGACACATATGAACATATTTCCACAGAGAAAGACTCCCACAGACTTAGAAAACAAACTATGGTTATCTTAAGGGAGAAGTGGGAGGAATGGATACATTAAGATTAGGGTTACCATACGTATACAAATACATATTAAACACATGTATCAAACAGACCGACCATATACCAAGGGAGGTCTACTGAACGCTCTGTAATAATTTACACGGGGGCTTGCCTGGTGGCACCGTGGTTAAGAATCCTCCTGCCAATGCAGGGGACACAGGTTCGATCCCTGGTTCGGGAAGATCCCACATGCTGCAGAGCAACTAAGCCCGTGCACCACAACTAATGAGCCTACGCTCTGGAGCCCATGAGCCATTACTGAGACCAGGTGCCACAACTACTGAAGCCCGCACGCCTAGAGCCCGTGTTCCGCAACAAAAGAAGCCACTACGGTGAGAAGCCCGTGCACCGCACCGGAGAGTAGCCCCCGCTCACCGCAACTAGAGAAAGCCCACAGGCAGCAAAGAAGATCCAACTCAGCCAAAAACAAATAAATAAGTAAAATAAATTTATTTAAAAAAATAATAGTAATTTACATGGGCAGAGGATCTGTACATGAATAAATATATATAATGTTCAATTGAACCTGATTGTGTACACCTACAACAAACACTATTCTACTCATTACCCCAATTTAAAAAATTAAAACCACGAACAGCAATTAATGAGACATAAAGTTACTGGGGTTGTCTCTGGCCCATTCCATTCTCATTTACAACCTAGGAACACGACTTTCTGGAAGGCTCAGCTGCCCTAGTAACCAGATTTGGGGATGGAGAAATGCTGCCGCCTTGTTTCCGGTTCCCACAAGAGCAGCTTTAAACACTGGGCTAACGGTCACTTAAGATGCACAGTAATTGTAGGGCTGTAAATGACACGTGTCCTCAAAAAATGTCCTGGGGTAGGTAATGGCCAAAAGAGTTCACAACACGGAAAATTTTTCAAGAAAACGGTTTCAAGAGGTAAGTGTTACTCACACTGTTATTTTAAAAAAAGAAGAACATGGATAAAAGCTCAATATCAGGAATTATTGGTTGGATGCAAATCCAAAATACAAAAAGATTTCACCACCCAATATTCAAAATGCCATCCGTAAACAGTCTACAAACAATGAATGCTGATGGGTTGGTGGAGAAATGCATACCCACTATGCTGTTGGTTGGACGTAAACTGGTAACAGCTAATCACGAGAACAGAATGGAGCTGCGTTTAAAAGGTAAAGAAATTGAGCTACCATACAATGCGGCCGATCCCCTAATGGGCCTATCACCTAAGAAGACCAGAATCGGAAAGACACAGACAGGCAAACATGCACTGTAGCAATATTTACAATAGCCAAGACATTCAAGCAAACAAAATGTCCATCAATAGATAAATGGACAAAGAAGAAGTGGTGGACGTACCGAATGGAATATTAGCCTCAGAAAAAATAAATGAACAATGCCGTTTTCAGGACTACAGATGAGACTAGAAATAATCATATTAGGTTAAGTAAGTCAAAAGGGAATGACAAATATCCTATGATATCATTTATACATGTTATCCTAAGATTGCTACCAATGAACATATTTCCACAGAAAAAGAAACTCACAGACTTAGAAAACAAATGAATGGTTAACCAAAATGAAAGGTGGGAGGATGGACAAATTAGGATTATGGAGCTAACAAACATATACGAATGTATGTTAAGTGTATATAAACATACAACACATGAACTGTATGAATTATATAATCACCAATATATATAAAATATATAATGACAAAACACCTACCATATACCAAGGGAGGTCTACTCAACATTCTGTAATAACATACATGGTAACAGCATCCGAAGAACAACAGACATATGTATGAATCATTGAGCAGATTCTGTACAGCCAGCCAATCGTAACACTCTAATCAAATTTACTCTGATAAGAAATAGAAATTAAATTAAAAAAAACAAACATAAGTAAGGAGACGTAAACTTCCGGGGTCTTGTCCCAGCACATTCCACTCTAATTCATAAGCGAGGAACATGACGTCCAGGAAGACTCTGTTGCCCTAGTAACAAGAGTTGAGAACGTCATAATGCTGCCGCCTTGTGGCTGTTTCCCACAACAGCAGCTTTAAATCCAGTGCTAATGGTTGCTTAATAGTCACAAGGATTGCAGGGATGTAAATGACACCTGCCCTCAAAATATGCCCTGGGGTAGGGAATAGGCAAGAAAATTCAACACATGACAAATTTTTCAAGAAGTCAATATGAAGAGGGAAGTTGTACTCACTCTTTAAAAGAAAAGCAAAAGAAAAAAATGGACATGCGTAAAGCGCAGTATGAGGAATTATTAGTCACATGCAAATCCAACCTCCAAAAAGGTTTCAGCTCACACCAGTCAAATGACCATCAGCAAAAAGTCTACAAACTATGAATGCTGAAGGGGTTTTAGAGAACTGTGTACCTTCTAGCTGCTGGTGGGATGTAAAGTGGTAACAGCACTAAGGAAAACTGAATGGAGCTGCTTTAAAAGGTAAAAACTGAGCTACCATATGATGCGGCAGGGCACCTTCTTTGCCTATAACCTAAGACCACCAGAAACGGAAAGACAGAGGCAGGCAAATGTGCAATGCAGGAATATTGAAATAGCCAAGACATGGAAGGAAAAAAGGGGTCCATAAACAGATGAATGAACAAAGAAGAAGTGGTATATGGACAGAATGGAATATCAACCACGAAAAAAAATAAAAGAATGGCATATGCAGCACCACAGAGGAGCCTAGAAATAATCACACAATGTGAAGTAAGTCAGAATGCGAAAGACAAATGTCCTATGCTATCACTTATGTTATCTGAAAATTCATAAAAATGAACATATTTCCATAGAAAAAGGCAATCTCAGATTGAGAAGACAAACTGATGGTTAAGCCAAAGAAAAGGTGTGAGGAATGGATATATTAGGATATTGGGGTTAACAAATATATACTAATACATATAAAATATATCATCCCCAAAGACCTACAGAATACCAAGAGTGGTCTACTCAACACTCTGTAATAACCTACATGGAGAAGGACCCAAAGATCAATAGATGTATGTATATGTGTAAATGAACAAGATTCTGTACACCTACAACAAAAGACATTTTCAATCAAACTTGCTCTGAGAAAAAGTACAACTTAAAGACACAAACAAGAATTAAGGAGGCTAAAACTTATGGGGGTTTGTCCTGGCACATTCCAATCTAATCTGCAACCTAACAGCACAACTTGCAGCAAGGTTCTGTTTCCCTAGCAAGCAGAGATGGCAACGTAGAAATGCTGCCACACTAAGGCCGTTTCCTCAAACAGCAGCTTTAAATCCACTGCTAATGGTCACTAATAGTCACAAGGACTGCAGGGCTGTAAATGACTCATGCCCTCAACAACTGTCCTGGGGTAGGGAATGGCCAAAAAAATCCAAACGCGGCAAATTTTTCAAGAAGGCAATTTGAAGTTGTAAGTTTAGCTCCATCTTTAAACGAATGAAAAGGACATTGATAAACGCAAAACATCAGGAATTATCAGTCGCATGCAAAGCCAATCTACACAAAGGTATCACCTCTCACCGGTCAGAATGACCATCAGCAAAAAGTCAACAAACAATAGATGTTGAAGAAGTTGTGGAGAATAGTGTAACCTCTCGGTCTAAGTGGGATGTAAACTGGTAACAGCCAATAATAGCAACAGAATGGCAGTGCGTTTCAAGGTGAAAATTGAGTTACCATATGATCCGGAAGGCCCACTGTTGGGCCTGTCACCTGTGAAAGCCAGAATCAAAAAGACACAGGATGGAAAATCGTGTATTGCAGCAGTATACACCATGGCCAAGACATGGAAGCAACAAAAATGTCCATCAGCAGATGAGTGGACGAAAAAGTGGTCCATGTACACAATGCAACATTAGACACAGAAAAGAATGAAACAATGCCGGTCGCAGCACCATAGATGAGGCTACAGATAATCACACAACTTGAAGTAAGTCAGGAAGCGACAGACACATATCCTATGATATCACGTATAGGTGTTATCTAAAAATTCATAGGAAGGAACCTATTTCCACAGAGAAGGACATTGACGTGTTCAGAAAACAAGCTTGTGGTTAGCCAAACGGAAAGGTGTGAGGAATATATAACGGAGCGTATTGGGTTTAACAGACATATGCTAATATTTATAAAATATATAATCATCAGAGACATACCGAATACCAAGAGAGGTCTACACAACTTTCTGTAATAACCTGTATGGAACAGGATCCAAACATGAAAAGATATATGTATCAATGAAAGAGATTCTGTACACCTAGAACAAACACAACATTGCAATTAAATTTGCTCGGAGAAAAATGAAAATTAAACTAAGAATACCAACAGCAAATAAGTAGACATAGTTTTGGGGTGTTTGTCCTGGCACATTCCACTCTACTTTACAACCTACAAACAGGACTTCCAGGAAGGCTCTTTTCCCTTAGTAACCAGAGTTGGGAATATAGAAATGCTGCCCCCTTGTGGCCGTTTCCTGCAACAGCAGCTTTAAACCCAGAGCTAATGGTCATGTAATAGTCACAATTACTACAGGGCTCTAAATGACACCTGCCCTCCAAAAACGTACTGGTGCAGGTAATGGCCACAGGAATTCAGAACATGGCAAATTTTTCAAGGAAACAATTTGAAGAGGTAAGTTTCTCTGTTTTACTTTAAAAAAAAGTACGTAGATAAAAGCTCAATATCGGGAATTTTTAGATGCATGCAAATCCAAACTACAAAAAGGTATCACCACCCAACACTCAAAATGTCATCTGTAAAAAGTCTACAAACAATAAACGCTGATGGGTTTTTTATAGAACTGTGTACCCTCAAGTTGCTGGTGGGATGTAATCTGGTAACAGCCAGTAGTGAGAACAGAATGGAGGTGCGTTGAAAGGTAAAAATTGAACTACCATATGATCTAGTAGGCCCAATGCTGGGCCTAACCCATGAGAAGACCAGAATCCAAAAGACACAGGCTGGCAAGCCTGCACTGCATCAATATTTAGCATAGCCAAGACTTGGAAGTAACCAAAATGTCCATCCACAGATGAATGTAAAAAGAAGAAGTGGTCCATGTACACAATGGGATATTCGCCGTGGAAAAGAATGAAACACTGCTCTTTGCAGCACCATAGATGAGCCTAGAGATAATCACAGAACATGAGGTAAGTCGGAAAGCAGACGACAAATATCCTGTGATATCACTCCTAGGTGTTACCTAACAACTGACACATATGAACATATTTCCACAGAGAAAGACTCCCACAGACTTAGAAAACAAACTATGGTTATCTTAAGGGAGAAGTGGGAGGAATGGATACATTAAGATTAGGGTTACCATAGGTATACAAATACATATTAAACACATGTATCAAACAGACCGACCATATACCAAGGGAGGTCTACTGAACGCTCTGTAATAATTTACACGGGGGCTTGCCTGGTGGCACCGTGGTTAAGAATCCTCCTGCCAATGCAGGGGACACAGGTTCGATCCCTGGTTCGGGAAGATCCCACATGCTGCAGAGCAACTAAGCCCGTGCACCACAACTAATGAGCCTACGCTCTGGAGCCCATGAGCCATAACTACTGAGACCAGGTGCCACAACTACTGAAGCCCGCACGCCTAGAGCCCGTGTTCCGCAACAAAAGAAGCCACTACGGTGAGAAGCCCGTGCACCGCACCGGAGAGTAGCCCCCGCTCACCGCAACTAGAGAAAGCCCACAGGCAGCAAAGAAGATCCAACTCAGCCAAAAACAAATAAATAAGTAAAATAAATTTATTTAAAAAAATAATAGTAATTTACATGGGCAGAGGATCTGTACATGAATAAATATATATAATGTTCAATTGAACCTGATTGTGTACACCTACAACAAACACTATTCTACTCATTACCCCAATTTAAAAAATTAAAACCACGAACAGCAATTAATGAGACATAAAGTTACTGGGGTTGTCTCTGGCCCATTCCATTCTCATTTACAACCTAGGAACACGACTTTCTGGAAGGCTCAGCTGCCCTAGTAACCAGATTTGGGGATGGAGAAATGCTGCCGCCTTGTTTCCGGTTCCCACAAGAGCAGCTTTAAACACTGGGCTAACGGTCACTTAAGATGCACAGTAATTGTAGGGCTGTAAATGACACGTGTCCTCAAAAAATGTCCTGGGGTAGGTAATGGCCAAAAAAGTTCACAACACGGAAAATTTTTCAAGAAAACGGTTTCAAGAGGTAAGTGTTACTCACACTGTTATTTTAAAAAAAGAAGAACATGGATAAAAGCTCAATATCAGGAATTATTGGTTGGATGCAAATCCAAAATACAAAACGATTTCACCACCCAATATTCAAAATGCCATCCGTAAACAGTCAACAAACAATGAATGCTGATGGGTTGGTGGAGAAATGCATACCCACTATGCTGTTGGTTGGACGTAAACTGGTAACAGCTAATCACGAGAACAGAATGGAGCTGCGTTTAAAAGGTAAAGAAATTGAGCTACCATACAATGCGGCCGATCCCCTAATGGGCCTATCACCTAAGAAGACCAGAATCGGAAAGACACAGACAGGCAAACATGCACTGTAGCAATATTTACAATAGCCAAGACATTCAAGCAAACAAAATGTCCATCAATAGATAAATGGACAAAGAAGAAGTGGTGGACGTACCGAATGGAATATTAGCCTCAGAAAAAATAAATGAACAATGCCGTTTTCAGGACTACAGATGAGACTAGAAATAATCATATTAGGTTAAGTAAGTCAAAAGGGAATGACAAATATCCTATGATATCATTTATACATGTTATCCTAAGATTGCTACCAATGAACATATTTCCACAGAAAAAGAAACTCACAGACTTAGAAAACAAATGAATGGTTAACCAAAATGAAAGGTGGGAGGATGGACAAATTAGGATTATGGAGCTAACAAACATATACGAATGTATGTTAAGTGTATATAAACATACAACACATGAACTGTATGAATTATATAATCACCAATATATATAAAATATATAATGACAAAACACCTACCATATACCAAGGGAGGTCTACTCAACATTCTGTAATAACATACATGGTAACAGCATCCGAAGAACAACAGACATATGTATGAATCATTGAGCAGATTCTGTACAGCCAGCCAATCGTAACACTCTAATCAAATTTACTCTGATAAGAAATAGAAATTAAATTTTAAAAAACAAACATAAGGAAGGAGACGTAAACTTCCGGGGTCTTGTCCCAGCACATTCCACTCTAATTCATAAGCGAGGAACATGACGTCCAGGAAGGCTCTGTTGCCCTAGTAACAAGAGTTGAGAACGTCATAATGCTGCCGCCTTGTGGCTGTTTCCCACAACAGCAGCTTTAAATCCAGTGCTAATGCTTCCCTAATAGTCACAAGGATTGCAGGGATGTAAATGACACCTGCCCTCAAAATATGCCCTGGGGTAGGGAATAGGCAAGAAAATTCAACACATGACAAATTTTTCAAGAAGTCAATATGAAGAGGGAAGTTGTACTCACTCTTTAAAAAAAAAGCAAAAGAAAAAAATGGACATGCGTAAAGCGCAGTATAAGGAATTATTAGTCACATGCAAATCCAACCTCCAAAAAGGTTTCAGCTCACACCAGTCAAATGACCATCAGCAAAAAGTCTACAAACTATGAATGCTGAAGGGGTTTTAGAGAACTGTGTACCTTCTAGCTGCTGGTGGGATGTAAAGTGGTAACAGCACTAAGGAAAACTGAATGGAGCTGCTTTAAAAGGTAAAAACTGAGCTACCATATGATGCGGCAGGGCACCTTCATTGCCTATAACCTAAGACCACCAGAAACGGAAAGACAGAGGCAGGCAAATGTGCAATGCAGGAATATTGAAATAGCCAAGACATGGAAGGAAAAAAAGGGTCCATAAACAGATGAATGAACAAAGAAGAAGTGGTATATGGACAGAATGGAATATCAACCACGAAAAAAAATAAAAGAATGGCATATGCAGCACCACAGAGGAGCCTAGAAATAATCACACAATGTGAAGTAAGTCAGAATGCGAAAGACAAATGTCCTATGCTATCACTTATGTTATCTGAAAATTCATAAAAATGAACATATTTCCATAGAAAAAGGCAATCTCAGATTGAGAAGACAAACTGATGGTTAAGCCAAAGAAAAGGTGTGAGGAATGGATATATTAGGATATTGGGGTTAACAAATATATACTAATACATATAAAATATATCATCCCCAAAGACCTACAGAATACCAAGAGTGGTCTACTCAACACTCTGTAATAACCTACATGGAAAAGGACCCAAAGATCAATAGATGTATGTTTATGTGTAAATGAACAAGATTCTGTACACCTACAACAAAAGACATTTTCAATCAAACTTGCTCTGAGAAAAAGTACAACTTAAAGACACAAACAAGAATTAAGGAGGCTAAAACTTATGGGGGTTTGTCCTGGCACATTCCAATCTAATCTGCAACCTAACAGCACAACTTGCAGCAAGGTTCTGTTTCCCTAGCAAGCAGAGATGGCAACGTAGAAATGCTGCCACACTAAGGCCGTTTCCTCAAACAGCAGCTTTAAATCCACTGCTAATGGTCACTAATAGTCACAAGGACTGCAGGGCTGTAAATGACTCATGCCCTCAACAACTGTCCTGGGGTAGGGAATGGCCAAAAAAATCCAAACGCGGCAAATTTTTCAAGAAGGCAATTTGAAGTTGTAAGTTTAGCTCCATCTTTAAACGAATGAAAAGGACATTGATAAACGCAAAACATCAGGAATTATCAGTCGCATGCAAAGCCAATCTACACAAAGGTATCACCTCTCACCGGTCAGAATGACCATCAGCAAAAAGTCAACAAACAATAGATGTTGAAGAAGTTGTGGAGAATAGTGTAACCTCTCGGTCTAAGTGGGATGTAAACTGGTAACAGCCAATAATAGCAACAGAATGGCAGTGCGTTTCAAGGTGAAAATTGAGTTACCATATGATCCGGAAGGCCCACTGTTGGGCCTGTCACCTGTGAAAGCCAGAATCAAAAAGACACAGGATGGAAAATCGTGTATTGCAGCAGTATACACCATGGCCAAGACATGGAAGCAACAAAAATGTCCATCAGCAGATGAGTGGACGAAAAAGTGGTCCATGTACACAATGCAACATTAGACACAGAAAAGAATGAAACAATGCCGGTCGCAGCACCATAGATGAGGCTACAGATAATCACACAACTTGAAGTAAGTCAGGAAGCGACAGACACATATCCTATGATATCACGTATAGGTGTTATCTAAAAATTCATAGGAAGGAACCTATTTCCACAGAGAAGGACATTGACGTGTTCAGAAAACAAGCTTGTGGTTAGCCAAACGGAAAGGTGTGAGGAATATATAACGGAGCGTATTGGGTTTAACAGACATATGCTAATATTTATAAAATATATAATCATCAGAGACATACCGAATACCAAGAGAGGTCTACACAACTTTCTGTAATAACCTGTATGGAACAGGATCCAAACATGAAAAGATATATGTATCAATGAAAGAGATTCTGTACACCTAGAACAAACACAACATTGCAATTAAATTTGCTCGGAGAAAAATGAAAATTAAACTAAGAATACCAACAGCAAATAAGTAGACATAGTTTTGGGGTGTTTGTCCTGGCACATTCCACTCTACTTTACAACCTACAAACAGGACTTCCAGGAAGGCTCTTTTCCCTTAGTAACCAGAGTTGGGAATATAGAAATGCTGCCCCCTTGTGGCCGTTTCCTGCAACAGCAGCTTTAAACCCAGAGCTAATGGTCATGTAATAGTCACAATTACTACAGGGCTCTAAATGACACCTGCCCTCCAAAAACGTACTGGTGCAGGTAATGGCCACAGGAATTCAGAACATGGCAAATTTTTCAAGGAAACAATTTGAAGAGGTAAGTTTCTCTGTTTTACTTTAAAAAAAAGTACGTAGATAAAAGCTCAATATCGGGAATTTTTAGATGCATGCAAATCCAAACTACAAAAAGGTATCACCACCCAACACTCAAAATGTCATCTGTAAAAAGTCTACAAACAATAAACGCTGATGGGTTTTTTATAGAACTGTGTACCCTCAAGTTGCTGGTGGGATGTAATCTGGTAACAGCCAGTAGTGAGAACAGAATGGAGGTGCGTTGAAAGGTAAAAATTGAACTACCATATGATCTAGTAGGCCCAATGCTGGGCCTAACCCATGAGAAGACCAGAATCCAAAAGACACAGGCTGGCAAGCCTGCACTGCATCAACATTTAGCATAGCCAAGACTTGGAAGTAACCAAAATGTCCATCCACAGATGAATGTAAAAAGAAGAAGTGGTCCATGTACACAATGGAATATTCGCCGTGGAAAAGAATGAAACACTGCTCTTTGCAGCACCATAGATGAGCCTAGAGATAATCACAGAACATGAGGTAAGTCGGAAAGCAGACGACAAATATCCTGTGATATCACTCCTAGGTGTTACCTAACAACTGACACATATGAACATATTTCCACAGAGAAAGACTCCCACAGACTTAGAAAACAAACTATGGTTATCTTAAGGGAGAAGTGGGAGGAATGGATACATTAAGATTAGGGTTACCATAGGTATACAAATACATATTAAACACATGTATCAAACAGACCGACCATATACCAAGGGAGGTCTACTGAACGCTCTGTAATAATTTACACGGGGGCTTGCCTGGTGGCACCGTGGTTAAGAATCCTCCTGCCAATGCAGGGGACACAGGTTCGATCCCTGGTTCGGGAAGATCCCACATGCTGCAGAGCAACTAAGCCCGTGCACCACAACTAATGAGCCTACGCTCTGGAGCCCATGAGCCATAACTACTGAGACCAGGTGCCACAACTACTGAAGCCCGCACGCCTAGAGCCCGTGTTCCGCAACAAAAGAAGCCACTACGGTGAGAAGCCCGTGCACCGCACCGGAGAGTAGCCCCCGCTCACCGCAACTAGAGAAAGCCCACAGGCAGCAAAGAAGATCCAACTCAGCCAAAAACAAATAAATAAGTAAAATAAATTTATTTAAAAAAATAATAGTAATTTACATGGGCAGAGGATCTGTACATGAATAAATATATATAATGTTCAATTGAACCTGATTGTGTACACCTACAACAAACACTATTCTACTCATTACCCCAATTTAAAAAATTAAAACCACGAACAGCAATTAATGAGACATAAAGTTACTGGGGTTGTCTCTGGCCCATTCCATTCTCATTTACAACCTAGGAACACGACTTTCTGGAAGGCTCAGCTGCCCTAGTAACCAGATTTGGGGATGGAGAAATGCTGCCGCCTTGTTTCCGGTTCCCACAAGAGCAGCTTTAAACACTGGGCTAACGGTCACTTAAGATGCACAGTAATTGTAGGGCTGTAAATGACACGTGTCCTCAAAAAATGTCCTGGGGTAGGTAATGGCCAAAAGAGTTCACAACACGGAAAATTTTTCAAGAAAACGGTTTCAAGAGGTAAGTGTTACTCACACTGTTATTTTAAAAAAAGAAGAACATGGATAAAAGCTCAATATCAGGAATTATTGGTTGGATGCAAATCCAAAATACAAAAAGATTTCACCACCCAATATTCAAAATGCCATCCGTAAACAGTCTACAAACAATGAATGCTGATGGGTTGGTGGAGAAATGCATACCCACTATGCTGTTGGTTGGACGTAAACTGGTAACAGCTAATCACGAGAACAGAATGGAGCTGCGTTTAAAAGGTAAAGAAATTGAGCTACCATACAATGCGGCCGATCCCCTAATGGGCCTATCACCTAAGAAGACCAGAATCGGAAAGACACAGACAGGCAAACATGCACTGTAGCAATATTTACAATAGCCAAGACATTCAAGCAAACAAAATGTCCATCAATAGATAAATGGACAAAGAAGAAGTGGTGGACGTACCGAATGGAATATTAGCCTCAGAAAAAATAAATGAACAATGCCGTTTTCAGGACTACAGATGAGACTAGAAATAATCATATTAGGTTAAGTAAGTCAAAAGGGAATGAAAAATATCCTATGATATCATTTATACATGTTATCCTAAGATTGCTACCAATGAACATATTTCCACAGAAAAAGAAACTCACAGACTTAGAAAACAAATGAATGGTTAACCAAAATGAAAGGTGGGAGGATGGACAAATTAGGATTATGGAGCTAACAAACATATACGAATGTATGTTAAGTGTATATAAACATACAACACATGAACTGTATGAATTATATAATCACCAATATATATAAAATATATAATGACAAAACACCTACCATATACCAAGGGAGGTCTACTCAACATTCTGTAATAACATACATGGTAACAGCATCCGAAGAACAACAGACATATGTATGAATCATTGAGCAGATTCTGTACAGCCAGCCAATCGTAACACTCTAATCAAATTTACTCTGATAAGAAATAGAAATTAAATTTTAAAAAACAAACATAAGGAAGGAGACGTAAACTTCCGGGGTCTTGTCCCAGCACATTCCACTCTAATTCATAAGCGAGGAACATGACGTCCAGGAAGGCTCTGTTGCCCTAGTAACAAGAGTTGAGAACGTCATAATGCTGCCGCCTTGTGGCTGTTTCCCACAACAGCAGCTTTAAATCCAGTGCTAATGCTTCCCTAATAGTCACAAGGATTGCAGGGATGTAAATGACACCTGCCCTCAAAATATGCCCTGGGGTAGGGAATAGGCAAGAAAATTCAACACATGACAAATTTTTCAAGAAGTCAATATGAAGAGGGAAGTTGTACTCACTCTTTAAAAAAAAAGCAAAAGAAAAAAATGGACATGCGTAAAGCGCAGTATAAGGAATTATTAGTCACATGCAAATCCAACCTCCAAAAAGGTTTCAGCTCACACCAGTCAAATGACCATCAGCAAAAAGTCTACAAACTATGAATGCTGAAGGGGTTTTAGAGAACTGTGTACCTTCTAGCTGCTGGTGGGATGTAAAGTGGTAACAGCACTAAGGAAAACTGAATGGAGCTGCTTTAAAAGGTAAAAACTGAGCTACCATATGATGCGGCAGGGCACCTTCATTGCCTATAACCTAAGACCACCAGAAACGGAAAGACAGAGGCAGGCAAATGTGCAATGCAGGAATATTGAAATAGCCAAGACATGGAAGGAAAAAAAGGGTCCATAAACAGATGAATGAACAAAGAAGAAGTGGTATATGGACAGAATGGAATATCAACCACGAAAAAAAATAAAAGAATGGCATATGCAGCACCACAGAGGAGCCTAGAAATAATCACACAATGTGAAGTAAGTCAGAATGCGAAAGACAAATGTCCTATGCTATCACTTATGTTATCTGAAAATTCATAAAAATGAACATATTTCCATAGAAAAAGGCAATCTCAGATTGAGAAGACAAACTGATGGTTAAGCCAAAGAAAAGGTGTGAGGAATGGATATATTAGGATATTGGGGTTAACAAATATATACTAATACATATAAAATATATCATCCCCAAAGACCTACAGAATACCAAGAGTGGTCTACTCAACACTCTGTAATAACCTACATGGAAAAGGACCCAAAGATCAATAGATGTATGTTTATGTGTAAATGAACAAGATTCTGTACACCTACAACAAAAGACATTTTCAATCAAACTTGCTCTGAGAAAAAGTACAACTTAAAGACACAAACAAGAATTAAGGAGGCTAAAACTTATGGGGGTTTGTCCTGGCACATTCCAATCTAATCTGCAACCTAACAGCACAACTTGCAGCAAGGTTCTGTTTCCCTAGCAAGCAGAGATGGCAACGTAGAAATGCTGCCACACTAAGGCCGTTTCCTCAAACAGCAGCTTTAAATCCACTGCTAATGGTCACTAATAGTCACAAGGACTGCAGGGCTGTAAATGACTCATGCCCTCAACAACTGTCCTGGGGTAGGGAATGGCCAAAAAAATCCAAACGCGGCAAATTTTTCAAGAAGGCAATTTGAAGTTGTAAGTTTAGCTCCATCTTTAAACGAATGAAAAGGACATTGATAAACGCAAAACATCAGGAATTATCAGTCGCATGCAAAGCCAATCTACACAAAGGTATCACCTCTCACCGGTCAGAATGACCATCAGCAAAAAGTCAACAAACAATAGATGTTGAAGAAGTTGTGGAGAATAGTGTAACCTCTCGGTCTAAGTGGGATGTAAACTGGTAACAGCCAATAATAGCAACAGAATGGCAGTGCGTTTCAAGGTGAAAATTGAGTTACCATATGATCCGGAAGGCCCACTGTTGGGCCTGTCACCTGTGAAAGCCAGAATCAAAAAGACACAGGATGGAAAATCGTGTATTGCAGCAGTATACACCATGGCCAAGACATGGAAGCAACAAAAATGTCCATCAGCAGATGAGTGGACGAAAAAGTGGTCCATGTACACAATGCAACATTAGACACAGAAAAGAATGAAACAATGCCGGTCGCAGCACCATAGATGAGGCTACAGATAATCACACAACTTGAAGTAAGTCAGGAAGCGACAGACACATATCCTATGATATCACGTATAGGTGTTATCTAAAAATTCATAGGAAGGAACCTATTTCCACAGAGAAGGACATTGACGTGTTCAGAAAACAAGCTTGTGGTTAGCCAAACGGAAAGGTGTGAGGAATATATAACGGAGCGTATTGGGTTTAACAGACATATGCTAATATTTATAAAATATATAATCATCAGAGACATACCGAATACCAAGAGAGGTCTACACAACTTTCTGTAATAACCTGTATGGAACAGGATCCAAACATGAAAAGATATATGTATCAATGAAAGAGATTCTGTACACCTAGAACAAACACAACATTGCAATTAAATTTGCTCGGAGAAAAATGAAAATTAAACTAAGAATACCAACAGCAAATAAGTAGACATAGTTTTGGGGTGTTTGTCCTGGCACATTCCACTCTACTTTACAACCTACAAACAGGACTTCCAGGAAGGCTCTTTTCCCTTAGTAACCAGAGTTGGGAATATAGAAATGCTGCCCCCTTGTGGCCGTTTCCTGCAACAGCAGCTTTAAACCCAGAGCTAATGGTCATGTAATAGTCACAATTACTACAGGGCTCTAAATGACACCTGCCCTCCAAAAACGTACTGGTGCAGGTAATGGCCACAGGAATTCAGAACATGGCAAATTTTTCAAGGAAACAATTTGAAGAGGTAAGTTTCTCTGTTTTACTTTAAAAAAAAGTACGTAGATAAAAGCTCAATATCGGGAATTTTTAGATGCATGCAAATCCAAACTACAAAAAGGTATCACCACCCAACACTCAAAATGTCATCTGTAAAAAGTCTACAAACAATAAACGCTGATGGGTTTTTTATAGAACTGTGTACCCTCAAGTTGCTGGTGGGATGTAATCTGGTAACAGCCAGTAGTGAGAACAGAATGGAGGTGCGTTGAAAGGTAAAAATTGAACTACCATATGATCTAGTAGGCCCAATGCTGGGCCTAACCCATGAGAAGACCAGAATCCAAAAGACACAGGCTGGCAAGCCTGCACTGCATCAACATTTAGCATAGCCAAGACTTGGAAGTAACCAAAATGTCCATCCACAGATGAATGTAAAAAGAAGAAGTGGTCCATGTACACAATGGAATATTCGCCGTGGAAAAGAATGAAACACTGCTCTTTGCAGCACCATAGATGAGCCTAGAGATAATCACAGAACATGAGGTAAGTCGGAAAGCAGACGACAAATATCCTGTGATATCACTCCTAGGTGTTACCTAACAACTGACACATATGAACATATTTCCACAGAGAAAGACTCCCACAGACTTAGAAAACAAACTATGGTTATCTTAAGGGAGAAGTGGGAGGAATGGATACATTAAGATTAGGGTTACCATAGGTATACAAATACATATTAAACACATGTATCAAACAGACCGACCATATACCAAGGGAGGTCTACTGAACGCTCTGTAATAATTTACACGGGGGCTTGCCTGGTGGCACCGTGGTTAAGAATCCTCCTGCCAATGCAGGGGACACAGGTTCGATCCCTGGTTCGGGAAGATCCCACATGCTGCAGAGCAACTAAGCCCGTGCACCACAACTAATGAGCCTACGCTCTGGAGCCCATGAGCCATAACTACTGAGACCAGGTGCCACAACTACTGAAGCCCGCACGCCTAGAGCCCGTGTTCCGCAACAAAAGAAGCCACTACGGTGAGAAGCCCGTGCACCGCACCGGAGAGTAGCCCCCGCTCACCGCAACTAGAGAAAGCCCACAGGCAGCAAAGAAGATCCAACTCAGCCAAAAACAAATAAATAAGTAAAATAAATTTATTTAAAAAAATAATAGTAATTTACATGGGCAGAGGATCTGTACATGAATAAATATATATAATGTTCAATTGAACCTGATTGTGTACACCTACAACAAACACTATTCTACTCATTACCCCAATTTAAAAAATTAAAACCACGAACAGCAATTAATGAGACATAAAGTTACTGGGGTTGTCTCTGGCCCATTCCATTCTCATTTACAACCTAGGAACACGACTTTCTGGAAGGCTCAGCTGCCCTAGTAACCAGATTTGGGGATGGAGAAATGCTGCCGCCTTGTTTCCGGTTCCCACAAGAGCAGCTTTAAACACTGGGCTAACGGTCACTTAAGATGCACAGTAATTGTAGGGCTGTAAATGACACGTGTCCTCAAAAAATGTCCTGGGGTAGGTAATGGCCAAAAGAGTTCACAACACGGAAAATTTTTCAAGAAAACGGTTTCAAGAGGTAAGTGTTACTCACACTGTTATTTTAAAAAAAGAAGAACATGGATAAAAGCTCAATATCAGGAATTATTGGTTGGATGCAAATCCAAAATACAAAAAGATTTCACCACCCAATATTCAAAATGCCATCCGTAAACAGTCTACAAACAATGAATGCTGATGGGTTGGTGGAGAAATGCATACCCACTATGCTGTTGGTTGGACGTAAACTGGTAACAGCTAATCACGAGAACAGAATGGAGCTGCGTTTAAAAGGTAAAGAAATTGAGCTACCATACAATGCGGCCGATCCCCTAATGGGCCTATCACCTAAGAAGACCAGAATCGGAAAGACACAGACAGGCAAACATGCACTGTAGCAATATTTACAATAGCCAAGACATTCAAGCAAACAAAATGTCCATCAATAGATAAATGGACAAAGAAGAAGTGGTGGACGTACCGAATGGAATATTAGCCTCAGAAAAAATAAATGAACAATGCCGTTTTCAGGACTACAGATGAGACTAGAAATAATCATATTAGGTTAAGTAAGTCAAAAGGGAATGACAAATATCCTATGATATCATTTATACATGTTATCCTAAGATTGCTACCAATGAACATATTTCCACAGAAAAAGAAACTCACAGACTTAGAAAACAAATGAATGGTTAACCAAAATGAAAGGTGGGAGGATGGACAAATTAGGATTATGGAGCTAACAAACATATACGAATGTATGTTAAGTGTATATAAACATACAACACATGAACTGTATGAATTATATAATCACCAATATATATAAAATATATAATGACAAAACACCTACCATATACCAAGGGAGGTCTACTCAACATTCTGTAATAACATACATGGTAACAGCATCCGAAGAACAACAGACATATGTATGAATCATTGAGCAGATTCTGTACAGCCAGCCAATCGTAACACTCTAATCAAATTTACTCTGATAAGAAATAGAAATTAAATTTTAAAAAACAAACATAAGGAAGGAGACGTAAACTTCCGGGGTCTTGTCCCAGCACATTCCACTCTAATTCATAAGCGAGGAACATGACGTCCAGGAAGGCTCTGTTGCCCTAGTAACAAGAGTTGAGAACGTCATAATGCTGCCGCCTTGTGGCTGTTTCCCACAACAGCAGCTTTAAATCCAGTGCTAATGCTTCCCTAATAGTCACAAGGATTGCAGGGATGTAAATGACACCTGCCCTCAAAATATGCCCTGGGGTAGGGAATAGGCAAGAAAATTCAACACATGACAAATTTTTCAAGAAGTCAATATGAAGAGGGAAGTTGTACTCACTCTTTAAAAAAAAAGCAAAAGAAAAAAATGGACATGCGTAAAGCGCAGTATAAGGAATTATTAGTCACATGCAAATCCAACCTCCAAAAAGGTTTCAGCTCACACCAGTCAAATGACCATCAGCAAAAAGTCTACAAACTATGAATGCTGAAGGGGTTTTAGAGAACTGTGTACCTTCTAGCTGCTGGTGGGATGTAAAGTGGTAACAGCACTAAGGAAAACTGAATGGAGCTGCTTTAAAAGGTAAAAACTGAGCTACCATATGATGCGGCAGGGCACCTTCATTGCCTATAACCTAAGACCACCAGAAACGGAAAGACAGAGGCAGGCAAATGTGCAATGCAGGAATATTGAAATAGCCAAGACATGGAAGGAAAAAAAGGGTCCATAAACAGATGAATGAACAAAGAAGAAGTGGTATATGGACAGAATGGAATATCAACCACGAAAAAAAATAAAAGAATGGCATATGCAGCACCACAGAGGAGCCTAGAAATAATCACACAATGTGAAGTAAGTCAGAATGCGAAAGACAAATGTCCTATGCTATCACTTATGTTATCTGAAAATTCATAAAAATGAACATATTTCCATAGAAAAAGGCAATCTCAGATTGAGAAGACAAACTGATGGTTAAGCCAAAGAAAAGGTGTGAGGAATGGATATATTAGGATATTGGGGTTAACAAATATATACTAATACATATAAAATATATCATCCCCAAAGACCTACAGAATACCAAGAGTGGTCTACTCAACACTCTGTAATAACCTACATGGAAAAGGACCCAAAGATCAATAGATGTATGTTTATGTGTAAATGAACAAGATTCTGTACACCTACAACAAAAGACATTTTCAATCAAACTTGCTCTGAGAAAAAGTACAACTTAAAGACACAAACAAGAATTAAGGAGGCTAAAACTTATGGGGGTTTGTCCTGGCACATTCCAATCTAATCTGCAACCTAACAGCACAACTTGCAGCAAGGTTCTGTTTCCCTAGCAAGCAGAGATGGCAACGTAGAAATGCTGCCACACTAAGGCCGTTTCCTCAAACAGCAGCTTTAAATCCACTGCTAATGGTCACTAATAGTCACAAGGACTGCAGGGCTGTAAATGACTCATGCCCTCAACAACTGTCCTGGGGTAGGGAATGGCCAAAAAAATCCAAACGCGGCAAATTTTTCAAGAAGGCAATTTGAAGTTGTAAGTTTAGCTCCATCTTTAAACGAATGAAAAGGACATTGATAAACGCAAAACATCAGGAATTATCAGTCGCATGCAAAGCCAATCTACACAAAGGTATCACCTCTCACCGGTCAGAATGACCATCAGCAAAAAGTCAACAAACAATAGATGTTGAAGAAGTTGTGGAGAATAGTGTAACCTCTCGGTCTAAGTGGGATGTAAACTGGTAACAGCCAATAATAGCAACAGAATGGCAGTGCGTTTCAAGGTGAAAATTGAGTTACCATATGATCCGGAAGGCCCACTGTTGGGCCTGTCACCTGTGAAAGCCAGAATCAAAAAGACACAGGATGGAAAATCGTGTATTGCAGCAGTATACACCATGGCCAAGACATGGAAGCAACAAAAATGTCCATCAGCAGATGAGTGGACGAAAAAGTGGTCCATGTACACAATGCAACATTAGACACAGAAAAGAATGAAACAATGCCGGTCGCAGCACCATAGATGAGGCTACAGATAATCACACAACTTGAAGTAAGTCAGGAAGCGACAGACACATATCCTATGATATCACGTATAGGTGTTATCTAAAAATTCATAGGAAGGAACCTATTTCCACAGAGAAGGACATTGACGTGTTCAGAAAACAAGCTTGTGGTTAGCCAAACGGAAAGGTGTGAGGAATATATAACGGAGCGTATTGGGTTTAACAGACATATGCTAATATTTATAAAATATATAATCATCAGAGACATACCGAATACCAAGAGAGGTCTACACAACTTTCTGTAATAACCTGTATGGAACAGGATCCAAACATGAAAAGATATATGTATCAATGAAAGAGATTCTGTACACCTAGAACAAACACAACATTGCAATTAAATTTGCTCGGAGAAAAATGAAAATTAAACTAAGAATACCAACAGCAAATAAGTAGACATAGTTTTGGGGTGTTTGTCCTGGCACATTCCACTCTACTTTACAACCTACAAACAGGACTTCCAGGAAGGCTCTTTTCCCTTAGTAACCAGAGTTGGGAATATAGAAATGCTGCCCCCTTGTGGCCGTTTCCTGCAACAGCAGCTTTAAACCCAGAGCTAATGGTCATGTAATAGTCACAATTACTACAGGGCTCTAAATGACACCTGCCCTCCAAAAACGTACTGGTGCAGGTAATGGCCACAGGAATTCAGAACATGGCAAATTTTTCAAGGAAACAATTTGAAGAGGTAAGTTTCTCTGTTTTACTTTAAAAAAAAGTACGTAGATAAAAGCTCAATATCGGGAATTTTTAGATGCATGCAAATCCAAACTACAAAAAGGTATCACCACCCAACACTCAAAATGTCATCTGTAAAAAGTCTACAAACAATAAACGCTGATGGGTTTTTTATAGAACTGTGTACCCTCAAGTTGCTGGTGGGATGTAATCTGGTAACAGCCAGTAGTGAGAACAGAATGGAGGTGCGTTGAAAGGTAAAAATTGAACTACCATATGATCTAGTAGGCCCAATGCTGGGCCTAACCCATGAGAAGACCAGAATCCAAAAGACACAGGCTGGCAAGCCTGCACTGCATCAATATTTAGCATAGCCAAGACTTGGAAGTAACCAAAATGTCCATCCACAGATGAATGTAAAAAGAAGAAGTGGTCCATGTACACAATGGGATATTCGCCGTGGAAAAGAATGAAACACTGCTCTTTGCAGCACCATAGATGAGCCTAGAGATAATCACAGAACATGAGGTAAGTCGGAAAGCAGACGACAAATATCCTGTGATATCACTCCTAGGTGTTACCTAACAACTGACACATATGAACATATTTCCACAGAGAAAGACTCCCACAGACTTAGAAAACAAACTATGGTTATCTTAAGGGAGAAGTGGGAGGAATGGATACATTAAGATTAGGGTTACCATAGGTATACAAATACATATTAAACACATGTATCAAACAGACCGACCATATACCAAGGGAGGTCTACTGAACGCTCTGTAATAATTTACACGGGGGCTTGCCTGGTGGCACCGTGGTTAAGAATCCTCCTGCCAATGCAGGGGACACAGGTTCGATCCCTGGTTCGGGAAGATCCCACATGCTGCAGAGCAACTAAGCCCGTGCACCACAACTAATGAGCCTACGCTCTGGAGCCCATGAGCCATAACTACTGAGACCAGGTGCCACAACTACTGAAGCCCGCACGCCTAGAGCCCGTGTTCCGCAACAAAAGAAGCCACTACGGTGAGAAGCCCGTGCACCGCACCGGAGAGTAGCCCCCGCTCACCGCAACTAGAGAAAGCCCACAGGCAGCAAAGAAGATCCAACTCAGCCAAAAACAAATAAATAAGTAAAATAAATTTATTTAAAAAAATAATAGTAATTTACATGGGCAGAGGATCTGTACATGAATAAATATATATAATGTTCAATTGAACCTGATTGTGTACACCTACAACAAACACTATTCTACTCATTACCCCAATTTAAAAAATTAAAACCACGATCAGCAATTAATGAGACATAAAGTTACTGGGGTTGTCTCTGGCCCATTCCATTCTCATTTACAACCTAGGAACACGACTTTCTGGAAGGCTCAGCTGCCCTAGTAACCAGATTTGGGGATGGAGAAATGCTGCCGCCTTGTTTCCGGTTCCCACAAGAGCAGCTTTAAACACTGGGCTAACGGTCACTTAAGATGCACAGTAATTGTAGGGCTGTAAATGACACGTGTCCTCAAAAAATGTCCTGGGGTAGGTAATGGCCAAAAAAGTTCACAACACGGAAAATTTTTCAAGAAAACGGTTTCAAGAGGTAAGTGTTACTCACACTGTTATTTAAAAAAAAGAAGAACATGGATAAAAGCTCAATATCAGGAATTATTGGTTGGATGCAAATCCAAAATACAAAAAGATTTCACCACCCAATATTCAAAATGCCATCCGTAAACAGTCTACAAACAATGAATGCTGATGGGTTGGTGGAGAAATGCATACCCACTATGCTGTTGGTTGGACGTAAACTGGTAACAGCTAATCACGAGAACAGAATGGAGCTGCGTTTAAAAGGTAAAGAAATTGAGCTACCATACAATGCGGCCGATCCCCTAATGGGCCTATCACCTAAGAAGACCAGAATCGGAAAGACACAGACAGGCAAACATGCACTGTAGCAATATTTACAATAGCCAAGACATTCAAGCAAACAAAATGTCCATCAATAGATAAATGGACAAAGAAGAAGTGGTGGACGTACCGAATGGAATATTAGCCTCAGAAAAAATAAATGAACAATGCCGTTTCCAGGACTACAGATGAGACTAGAAATAATCATATTAGGTTAAGTAAGTCAAAAGGGAATGACAAATATCCTATGATATCATTTATACATGTTATCCTAAGATTGCTACCAATGAACATATTTCCACAGAAAAAGAAACTCACAGACTTAGAAAACAAATGAATGGTTAACCAAAATGAAAGGTGGGAGGATGGACAAATTAGGATTATGGAGCTAACAAACATATACGAATGTATGTTAAGTGTATATAAACATACAACACATGAACTGTATGAATTATATAATCACCAATATATATAAAATATATAATGACAAAACACCTACCATATACCAAGGGAGGTCTACTCAACATTCTGTAATAACATACATGGTAACAGCATCCGAAGAACAACAGACATATGTATGAATCATTGAGCAGATTCTGTACAGCCAGCCAATCGTAACACTCTAATCAAATTTACTCTGATAAGAAATAGAAATTAAATTTTAAAAAACAAACATAAGGAAGGAGACGTAAACTTCCGGGGTCTTGTCCCAGCACATTCCACTCTAATTCATAAGCGAGGAACATGACGTCCAGGAAGGCTCTGTTGCCCTAGTAACAAGAGTTGAGAACGTCATAATGCTGCCGCCTTGTGGCTGTTTCCCACAACAGCAGCTTTAAATCCAGTGCTAATGCTTCCCTAATAGTCACAAGGATTGCAGGGATGTAAATGACACCTGCCCTCAAAATATGCCCTGGGGTAGGGAATAGGCAAGAAAATTCAACACATGACAAATTTTTCAAGAAGTCAATATGAAGAGGGAAGTTGTACTCACTCTTTAAAAAAAAAGCAAAAGAAAAAAATGGACATGCGTAAAGCGCAGTATAAGGAATTATTAGTCACATGCAAATCCAACCTCCAAAAAGGTTTCAGCTCACACCAGTCAAATGACCATCAGCAAAAAGTCTACAAACTATGAATGCTGAAGGGGTTTTAGAGAACTGTGTACCTTCTAGCTGCTGGTGGGATGTAAAGTGGTAACAGCACTAAGGAAAACTGAATGGAGCTGCTTTAAAAGGTAAAAACTGAGCTACCATATGATGCGGCAGGGCACCTTCATTGCCTATAACCTAAGACCACCAGAAACGGAAAGACAGAGGCAGGCAAATGTGCAATGCAGGAATATTGAAATAGCCAAGACATGGAAGGAAAAAAAGGGTCCATAAACAGATGAATGAACAAAGAAGAAGTGGTATATGGACAGAATGGAATATCAACCACGAAAAAAAATAAAAGAATGGCATATGCAGCACCACAGAGGAGCCTAGAAATAATCACACAATGTGAAGTAAGTCAGAATGCGAAAGACAAATGTCCTATGCTATCACTTATGTTATCTGAAAATTCATAAAAATGAACATATTTCCATAGAAAAAGGCAATCTCAGATTGAGAAGACAAACTGATGGTTAAGCCAAAGAAAAGGTGTGAGGAATGGATATATTAGGATATTGGGGTTAACAAATATATACTAATACATATAAAATATATCATCCCCAAAGACCTACAGAATACCAAGAGTGGTCTACTCAACACTCTGTAATAACCTACATGGAAAAGGACCCAAAGATCAATAGATGTATGTTTATGTGTAAATGAACAAGATTCTGTACACCTACAACAAAAGACATTTTCAATCAAACTTGCTCTGAGAAAAAGTACAACTTAAAGACACAAACAAGAATTAAGGAGGCTAAAACTTATGGGGGTTTGTCCTGGCACATTCCAATCTAATCTGCAACCTAACAGCACAACTTGCAGCAAGGTTCTGTTTCCCTAGCAAGCAGAGATGGCAACGTAGAAATGCTGCCACACTAAGGCCGTTTCCTCAAACAGCAGCTTTAAATCCACTGCTAATGGTCACTAATAGTCACAAGGACTGCAGGGCTGTAAATGACTCATGCCCTCAACAACTGTCCTGGGGTAGGGAATGGCCAAAAAAATCCAAACGCGGCAAATTTTTCAAGAAGGCAATTTGAAGTTGTAAGTTTAGCTCCATCTTTAAACGAATGAAAAGGACATTGATAAACGCAAAACATCAGGAATTATCAGTCGCATGCAAAGCCAATCTACACAAAGGTATCACCTCTCACCGGTCAGAATGACCATCAGCAAAAAGTCAACAAACAATAGATGTTGAAGAAGTTGTGGAGAATAGTGTAACCTCTCAGTCTAAGTGGGATGTAAACTGGTAACAGCCAATAATAGCAACAGAATGGCAGTGCGTTTCAAGGTGAAAATTGAGTTACCATATGATCCGGAAGGCCCACTGTTGGGCCTGTCACCTGTGAAAGCCAGAATCAAAAAGACACAGGATGGAAAATCGTGTATTGCAGCAGTATACACCATGGCCAAGACATGGAAGCAACAAAAATGTCCATCAGCAGATGAGTGGACGAAAAAGTGGTCCATGTACACAATGCAACATTAGACACAGAAAAGAATGAAACAATGCCGGTCGCAGCACCATAGATGAGGCTACAGATAATCACACAACTTGAAGTAAGTCAGGAAGCGACAGACACATATCCTATGATATCACGTATAGGTGTTATCTAAAAATTCATAGGAAGGAACCTATTTCCACAGAGAAGGACATTGACGTGTTCAGAAAACAAGCTTGTGGTTAGCCAAACGGAAAGGTGTGAGGAATATATAACGGAGCGTATTGGGTTTAACAGACATATGCTAATATTTATAAAATA
This sequence comes from Balaenoptera ricei, assembly GCF_028023285.1. NCBI lineage: Eukaryota > Metazoa > Chordata > Mammalia > Artiodactyla > Balaenopteridae > Balaenoptera > Balaenoptera ricei. The sequence continues at coordinate 128,255,821 of NC_082639.1, read as the reverse complement.
TATAATCATCAGAGACATACCGAATACCAAGAGAGGTCTACACAACTTTCTGTAATAACCTGTATGGAACAGGATCCAAACATGAAAAGATATATGTATCAATGAAAGAGATTCTGTACACCTAGAACAAACACAACATTGCAATTAAATTTGCTCGGAGAAAAATGAAAATTAAACTAAGAATACCAACAGCAAATAAGTAGACATAGTTTTGGGGTGTTTGTCCTGGCACATTCCACTCTACTTTACAACCTACAAACAGGACTTCCAGGAAGGCTCTTTTCCCTTAGTAACCAGAGTTGGGAATATAGAAATGCTGCCCCCTTGTGGCCGTTTCCTGCAACAGCAGCTTTAAACCCAGAGCTAATGGTCATGTAATAGTCACAATTACTACAGGGCTCTAAATGACACCTGCCCTCCAAAAACGTACTGGTGCAGGTAATGGCCACAGGAATTCAGAACATGGCAAATTTTTCAAGGAAACAATTTGAAGAGGTAAGTTTCTCTGTTTTACTTTAAAAAAAAGTACGTAGATAAAAGCTCAATATTGGGAATTTTTAGATGCATGCAAATCCAAACTACAAAAAGGTATCACCACCCAACACTCAAAATGTCATCTGTAAAAAGTCTACAAACAATAAACGCTGATGGGTTTTTTATAGAACTGTGTACCCTCAAGTTGCTGGTGGGATGTAATCTGGTAACAGCCAGTAGTGAGAACAGAATGGAGGTGCGTTGAAAGGTAAAAATTGAACTACCATATGATCTAGTAGGCCCAATGCTGGGCCTAACCCATGAGAAGACCAGAATCCAAAAGACACAGGCTGGCAAGCCTGCACTGCATCAATATTTAGCATAGCCAAGACTTGGAAGTAACCAAAATGTCCATCCACAGATGAATGTAAAAAGAAGAAGTGGTCCATGTACACAATGGGATATTCGCCGTGGAAAAGAATGAAACACTGCTCTTTGCAGCACCATAGATGAGCCTAGAGATAATCACAGAACATGAGGTAAGTCGGAAAGCAGACGACAAATATCCTGTGATATCACTCCTAGGTGTTACCTAACAACTGACACATATGAACATATTTCCACAGAGAAAGACTCCCACAGACTTAGAAAACAAACTATGGTTATCTTAAGGGAGAAGTGGGAGGAATGGATACATTAAGATTAGGGTTACCATAGGTATACAAATACATATTAAACACATGTATCAAACAGACCGACCATATACCAAGGGAGGTCTACTGAACGCTCTGTAATAATTTACACGGGGGCTTGCCTGGTGGCACCGTGGTTAAGAATCCTCCTGCCAATGCAGGGGACACAGGTTCGATCCCTGGTTCGGGAAGATCCCACATGCTGCAGAGCAACTAAGCCCGTGCACCACAACTAATGAGCCTACGCTCTGGAGCCCATGAGCCATAACTACTGAGACCAGGTGCCACAACTACTGAAGCCCGCACGCCTAGAGCCCGTGTTCCGCAACAAAAGAAGCCACTACGGTGAGAAGCCCGTGCACCGCACCGGAGAGTAGCCCCCGCTCACCGCAACTAGAGAAAGCCCACAGGCAGCAAAGAAGATCCAACTCAGCCAAAAACAAATAAATAAGTAAAATAAATTTATTTAAAAAAATAATAGTAATTTACATGGGCAGAGGATCTGTACATGAATAAATATATATAATGTTCAATTGAACCTGATTGTGTACACCTACAACAAACACTATTCTACTCATTACCCCAATTTAAAAAATTAAAACCACGAACAGCAATTAATGAGACATAAAGTTACTGGGGTTGTCTCTGGCCCATTCCATTCTCATTTACAACCTAGGAACACGACTTTCTGGAAGGCTCAGCTGCCCTAGTAACCAGATTTGGGGATGGAGAAATGCTGCCGCCTTGTTTCCGGTTCCCACAAGAGCAGCTTTAAACACTGGGCTAACGGTCACTTAAGATGCACAGTAATTGTAGGGCTGTAAATGACACGTGTCCTCAAAAAATGTCCTGGGGTAGGTAATGGCCAAAAAAGTTCACAACACGGAAAATTTTTCAAGAAAACGGTTTCAAGAGGTAAGTGTTACTCACACTGTTATTTTAAAAAAAGAAGAACATGGATAAAAGCTCAATATCAGGAATTATTGGTTGGATGCAAATCCAAAATACAAAACGATTTCACCACCCAATATTCAAAATGCCATCCGTAAACAGTCAACAAACAATGAATGCTGATGGGTTGGTGGAGAAATGCATACCCACTATGCTGTTGGTTGGACGTAAACTGGTAACAGCTAATCACGAGAACAGAATGGAGCTGCGTTTAAAAGGTAAAGAAATTGAGCTACCATACAATGCGGCCGATCCCCTAATGGGCCTATCACCTAAGAAGACCAGAATCGGAAAGACACAGACAGGCAAACATGCACTGTAGCAATATTTACAATAGCCAAGACATTCAAGCAAACAAAATGTCCATCAATAGATAAATGGACAAAGAAGAAGTGGTGGACGTACCGAATGGAATATTAGCCTCAGAAAAAATAAATGAACAATGCCGTTTCCAGGACTACAGATGAGACTAGAAATAATCATATTAGGTTAAGTAAGTCAAAAGGGAATGACAAATATCCTATGATATCATTTATACATGTTATCCTAAGATTGCTACCAATGAACATATTTCCACAGAAAAAGAAACTCACAGACTTAGAAAACAAATGAATGGTTAACCAAAATGAAAGGTGGGAGGATGGACAAATTAGGATTATGGAGCTAACAAACATATACGAATGTATGTTAAGTGTATATAAACATACAACACATGAACTGTATGAATTATATAATCACCAATATATATAAAATATATAATGACAAAACACCTACCATATACCAAGGGAGGTCTACTCAACATTCTGTAATAACATACATGGTAACAGCATCCGAAGAACAACAGACATATGTATGAATCATTGAGCAGATTCTGTACAGCCAGCCAATCGTAACACTCTAATCAAATTTACTCTGATAAGAAATAGAAATTAAATTTTAAAAAACAAACATAAGGAAGGAGACGTAAACTTCCGGGGTCTTGTCCCAGCACATTCCACTCTAATTCATAAGCGAGGAACATGACGTCCAGGAAGGCTCTGTTGCCCTAGTAACAAGAGTTGAGAACGTCATAATGCTGCCGCCTTGTGGCTGTTTCCCACAACAGCAGCTTTAAATCCAGTGCTAATGCTTCCCTAATAGTCACAAGGATTGCAGGGATGTAAATGACACCTGCCCTCAAAATATGCCCTGGGGTAGGGAATAGGCAAGAAAATTCAACACATGACAAATTTTTCAAGAAGTCAATATGAAGAGGGAAGTTGTACTCACTCTTTAAAAAAAAAGCAAAAGAAAAAAATGGACATGCGTAAAGCGCAGTATAAGGAATTATTAGTCACATGCAAATCCAACCTCCAAAAAGGTTTCAGCTCACACCAGTCAAATGACCATCAGCAAAAAGTCTACAAACTATGAATGCTGAAGGGGTTTTAGAGAACTGTGTACCTTCTAGCTGCTGGTGGGATGTAAAGTGGTAACAGCACTAAGGAAAACTGAATGGAGCTGCTTTAAAAGGTAAAAACTGAGCTACCATATGATGCGGCAGGGCACCTTCATTGCCTATAACCTAAGACCACCAGAAACGGAAAGACAGAGGCAGGCAAATGTGCAATGCAGGAATATTGAAATAGCCAAGACATGGAAGGAAAAAAAGGGTCCATAAACAGATGAATGAACAAAGAAGAAGTGGTATATGGACAGAATGGAATATCAACCACGAAAAAAAATAAAAGAATGGCATATGCAGCACCACAGAGGAGCCTAGAAATAATCACACAATGTGAAGTAAGTCAGAATGCGAAAGACAAATGTCCTATGCTATCACTTATGTTATCTGAAAATTCATAAAAATGAACATATTTCCATAGAAAAAGGCAATCTCAGATTGAGAAGACAAACTGATGGTTAAGCCAAAGAAAAGGTGTGAGGAATGGATATATTAGGATATTGGGGTTAACAAATATATACTAATACATATAAAATATATCATCCCCAAAGACCTACAGAATACCAAGAGTGGTCTACTCAACACTCTGTAATAACCTACATGGAAAAGGACCCAAAGATCAATAGATGTATGTTTATGTGTAAATGAACAAGATTCTGTACACCTACAACAAAAGACATTTTCAATCAAACTTGCTCTGAGAAAAAGTACAACTTAAAGACACAAACAAGAATTAAGGAGGCTAAAACTTATGGGGGTTTGTCCTGGCACATTCCAATCTAATCTGCAACCTAACAGCACAACTTGCAGCAAGGTTCTGTTTCCCTAGCAAGCAGAGATGGCAACGTAGAAATGCTGCCACACTAAGGCCGTTTCCTCAAACAGCAGCTTTAAATCCACTGCTAATGGTCACTAATAGTCACAAGGACTGCAGGGCTGTAAATGACTCATGCCCTCAACAACTGTCCTGGGGTAGGGAATGGCCAAAAAAATCCAAACGCGGCAAATTTTTCAAGAAGGCAATTTGAAGTTGTAAGTTTAGCTCCATCTTTAAACGAATGAAAAGGACATTGATAAACGCAAAACATCAGGAATTATCAGTCGCATGCAAAGCCAATCTACACAAAGGTATCACCTCTCACCGGTCAGAATGACCATCAGCAAAAAGTCAACAAACAATAGATGTTGAAGAAGTTGTGGAGAATAGTGTAACCTCTCGGTCTAAGTGGGATGTAAACTGGTAACAGCCAATAATAGCAACAGAATGGCAGTGCGTTTCAAGGTGAAAATTGAGTTACCATATGATCCGGAAGGCCCACTGTTGGGCCTGTCACCTGTGAAAGCCAGAATCAAAAAGACACAGGATGGAAAATCGTGTATTGCAGCAGTATACACCATGGCCAAGACATGGAAGCAACAAAAATGTCCATCAGCAGATGAGTGGACGAAAAAGTGGTCCATGTACACAATGCAACATTAGACACAGAAAAGAATGAAACAATGCCGGTCGCAGCACCATAGATGAGGCTACAGATAATCACACAACTTGAAGTAAGTCAGGAAGCGACAGACACATATCCTATGATATCACGTATAGGTGTTATCTAAAAATTCATAGGAAGGAACCTATTTCCACAGAGAAGGACATTGACGTGTTCAGAAAACAAGCTTGTGGTTAGCCAAACGGAAAGGTGTGAGGAATATATAACGGAGCGTATTGGGTTTAACAGACATATGCTAATATTTATAAAATATATAATCATCAGAGACATACCGAATACCAAGAGAGGTCTACACAACTTTCTGTAATAACCTATATGGAACAGGATCCAAACATGAAAAGATATATGTATCAATGAAAGAGATTCTGTACACCTAGAACAAACACAACATTGCAATTAAATTTGCTCGGAGAAAAATGAAAATTAAACTAAGAATACCAACAGCAAATAAGTAGACATAGTTTTGGGGTGTTTGTCCTGGCACATTCCACTCTACTTTACAACCTACAAACAGGACTTCCAGGAAGGCTCTTTTCCCTTAGTAACCAGAGTTGGGAATATAGAAATGCTGCCCCCTTGTGGCCGTTTCCTGCAACAGCAGCTTTAAACCCAGAGCTAATGGTCATGTAATAGTCACAATTACTACAGGGCTCTAAATGACACCTGCCCTCCAAAAACGTACTGGTGCAGGTAATGGCCACAGGAATTCAGAACATGGCAAATTTTTCAAGGAAACAATTTGAAGAGGTAAGTTTCTCTGTTTTACTTTAAAAAAAAGTACGTAGATAAAAGCTCAATATCGGGAATTTTTAGATGCATGCAAATCCAAACTACAAAAAGGTATCACCACCCAACACTCAAAATGTCATCTGTAAAAAGTCTACAAACAATAAACGCTGATGGGTTTTTTATAGAACTGTGTACCCTCAAGTTGCTGGTGGGATGTAATCTGGTAACAGCCAGTAGTGAGAACAGAATGGAGGTGCGTTGAAAGGTAAAAATTGAACTACCATATGATCTAGTAGGCCCAATGCTGGGCCTAACCCATGAGAAGACCAGAATCCAAAAGACACAGGCTGGCAAGCCTGCACTGCATCAACATTTAGCATAGCCAAGACTTGGAAGTAACCAAAATGTCCATCCACAGATGAATGTAAAAAGAAGAAGTGGTCCATGTACACAATGGAATATTCGCCGTGGAAAAGAATGAAACACTGCTCTTTGCAGCACCATAGATGAGCCTAGAGATAATCACAGAACATGAGGTAAGTCGGAAAGCAGACGACAAATATCCTGTGATATCACTCCTAGGTGTTACCTAACAACTGACACATATGAACATATTTCCACAGAGAAAGACTCCCACAGACTTAGAAAACAAACTATGGTTATCTTAAGGGAGAAGTGGGAGGAATGGATACATTAAGATTAGGGTTACCATAGGTATACAAATACATATTAAACACATGTATCAAACAGACCGACCATATACCAAGGGAGGTCTACTGAACGCTCTGTAATAATTTACACGGGGGCTTGCCTGGTGGCACCGTGGTTAAGAATCCTCCTGCCAATGCAGGGGACACAGGTTCGATCCCTGGTTCGGGAAGATCCCACATGCTGCAGAGCAACTAAGCCCGTGCACCACAACTAATGAGCCTACGCTCTGGAGCCCATGAGCCATAACTACTGAGACCAGGTGCCACAACTACTGAAGCCCGCACGCCTAGAGCCCGTGTTCCGCAACAAAAGAAGCCACTACGGTGAGAAGCCCGTGCACCGCACCGGAGAGTAGCCCCCGCTCACCGCAACTAGAGAAAGCCCACAGGCAGCAAAGAAGATCCAACTCAGCCAAAAACAAATAAATAAGTAAAATAAATTTATTTAAAAAAATAATAGTAATTTACATGGGCAGAGGATCTGTACATGAATAAATATATATAATGTTCAATTGAACCTGATTGTGTACACCTACAACAAACACTATTCTACTCATTACCCCAATTTAAAAAATTAAAACCACGAACAGCAATTAATGAGACATAAAGTTACTGGGGTTGTCTCTGGCCCATTCCATTCTCATTTACAACCTAGGAACACGACTTTCTGGAAGGCTCAGCTGCCCTAGTAACCAGATTTGGGGATGGAGAAATGCTGCCGCCTTGTTTCCGGTTCCCACAAGAGCAGCTTTAAACACTGGGCTAACGGTCACTTAAGATGCACAGTAATTGTAGGGCTGTAAATGACACGTGTCCTCAAAAAATGTCCTGGGGTAGGTAATGGCCAAAAAAGTTCACAACACGGAAAATTTTTCAAGAAAACGGTTTCAAGAGGTAAGTGTTACTCACACTGTTATTTTAAAAAAAGAAGAACATGGATAAAAGCTCAATATCAGGAATTATTGGTTGGATGCAAATCCAAAATACAAAACGATTTCACCACCCAATATTCAAAATGCCATCCGTAAACAGTCAACAAACAATGAATGCTGATGGGTTGGTGGAGAAATGCATACCCACTATGCTGTTGGTTGGACGTAAACTGGTAACAGCTAATCACGAGAACAGAATGGAGCTGCGTTTAAAAGGTAAAGAAATTGAGCTACCATACAATGCGGCCGATCCCCTAATGGGCCTATCACCTAAGAAGACCAGAATCGGAAAGACACAGACAGGCAAACATGCACTGTAGCAATATTTACAATAGCCAAGACATTCAAGCAAACAAAATGTCCATCAATAGATAAATGGACAAAGAAGAAGTGGTGGACGTACCGAATGGAATATTAGCCTCAGAAAAAATAAATGAACAATGCCGTTTTCAGGACTACAGATGAGACTAGAAATAATCATATTAGGTTAAGTAAGTCAAAAGGGAATGACAAATATCCTATGATATCATTTATACATGTTATCCTAAGATTGCTACCAATGAACATATTTCCACAGAAAAAGAAACTCACAGACTTAGAAAACAAATGAATGGTTAACCAAAATGAAAGGTGGGAGGATGGACAAATTAGGATTATGGAGCTAACAAACATATACGAATGTATGTTAAGTGTATATAAACATACAACACATGAACTGTATGAATTATATAATCACCAATATATATAAAATATATAATGACAAAACACCTACCATATACCAAGGGAGGTCTACTCAACATTCTGTAATAACATACATGGTAACAGCATCCGAAGAACAACAGACATATGTATGAATCATTGAGCAGATTCTGTACAGCCAGCCAATCGTAACACTCTAATCAAATTTACTCTGATAAGAAATAGAAATTAAATTTTAAAAAACAAACATAAGTAAGGAGACGTAAACTTCCGGGGTCTTGTCCCAGCACATTCCACTCTAATTCATAAGCGAGGAACATGACGTCCAGGAAGGCTCTGTTGCCCTAGTAACAAGAGTTGAGAACGTCATAATGCTGCCGCCTTGTGGCTGTTTCCCACAACAGCAGCTTTAAATCCAGTGCTAATGCTTCCCTAATAGTCACAAGGATTGCAGGGATGTAAATGACACCTGCCCTCAAAATATGCCCTGGGGTAGGGAATAGGCAAGAAAATTCAACACATGACAAATTTTTCAAGAAGTCAATATGAAGAGGGAAGTTGTACTCACTCTTTAAAAAAAAAGCAAAAGAAAAAAATGGACATGCGTAAAGCGCAGTATAAGGAATTATTAGTCACGTGCAAATCCAACCTCCAAAAAGGTTTCAGCTCACACCAGTCAAATGACCATCAGCAAAAAGTCTACAAACTATGAATGCTGAAGGGGTTTTAGAGAACTGTGTACCTTCTAGCTGCTGGTGGGATGTAAAGTGGTAACAGCACTAAGGAAAACTGAATGGAGCTGCTTTAAAAGGTAAAAACTGAGCTACCATATGATGCGGCAGGGCACCTTCATTGCCTATAACCTAAGACCACCAGAAACGGAAAGACAGAGGCAGGCAAATGTGCAATGCAGGAATATTGAAATAGCCAAGACATGGAAGGAAAAAAAGGGTCCATAAACAGATGAATGAACAAAGAAGAAGTGGTATATGGACAGAATGGAATATCAACCACGAAAAAAAATAAAAGAATGGCATATGCAGCACCACAGAGGAGCCTAGAAATAATCACACAATGTGAAGTAAGTCAGAATGCGAAAGACAAATGTCCTATGCTATCACTTATGTTATCTGAAAATTCATAAAAATGAACATATTTCCATAGAAAAAGGCAATCTCAGATTGAGAAGACAAACTGATGGTTAAGCCAAAGAAAAGGTGTGAGGAATGGATATATTAGGATATTGGGGTTAACAAATATATACTAATACATATAAAATATATCATCCCCAAAGACCTACAGAATACCAAGAGTGGTCTACTCAACACTCTGTAATAACCTACATGGAAAAGGACCCAAAGATCAATAGATGTATGTTTATGTGTAAATGAACAAGATTCTGTACACCTACAACAAAAGACATTTTCAATCAAACTTGCTCTGAGAAAAAGTACAACTTAAAGACACAAACAAGAATTAAGGAGGCTAAAACTTATGGGGGTTTGTCCTGGCACATTCCAATCTAATCTGCAACCTAACAGCACAACTTGCAGCAAGGTTCTGTTTCCCTAGCAAGCAGAGATGGCAACGTAGAAATGCTGCCACACTAAGGCCGTTTCCTCAAACAGCAGCTTTAAATCCACTGCTAATGGTCACTAATAGTCACAAGGACTGCAGGGCTGTAAATGACTCATGCCCTCAACAACTGTCCTGGGGTAGGGAATGGCCAAAAAAATCCAAACGCGGCAAATTTTTCAAGAAGGCAATTTGAAGTTGTAAGTTTAGCTCCATCTTTAAACGAATGAAAAGGACATTGATAAACGCAAAACATCAGGAATTATCAGTCGCATGCAAAGCCAATCTACACAAAGGTATCACCTCTCACCGGTCAGAATGACCATCAACAAAAAGTCAACAAACAATAGATGTTGAAGAAGTTGTGGAGAATAGTGTAACCTCTCGGTCTAAGTGGGATGTAAACTGGTAACAGCCAATAATAGGAACAGAATGGCAGTGCGTTTCAAGGTGAAAATTGAGTTACCATATGATCCGGAAGGCCCACTGTTGGGCCTGTCACCTGTGAAAGCCAGAATCAAAAAGACACAGGATGGAAAATCGTGTATTGCAGCAGTATACACCATGGCCAAGACATGGAAGCAACAAAAATGTCCATCAGCAGATGAGTGGACGAAAAAGTGGTCCATGTACACAATGCAACATTAGACGCAGAAAAGAATGAAACAATGCCGGTCGCAGCACCATAGATGAGGCTACAGATAATCACACAACTTGAAGTAAGTCAGGAAGCGACAGACACATATCCTATGATATCACGTATAGGTGTTATCTAAAAATTCATAGGAAGGAACCTATTTCCACAGAGAAGGACATTGACGTGTTCAGAAAACAAGCTTGTGGTTAGCCAGACGGAAAGGTGTGAGGAATATATAACGGAGCGTATTGGGTTTAACAGACATATGCTAATATTTATAAAATATATAATCATCAGAGACATACCGAATACCAAGAGAGGTCTACACAACTTTCTGTAATAACCTGTATGGAACAGGATCCAAACATGAAAAGATATATGTATCAATGAAAGAGATTCTGTACACCTAGAACAAACACAACATTGCAATTAAATTTGCTCGGAGAAAAATGAAAATTAAACTAAGAATACCAACAGCAAATAAGTAGACATAGTTTTGGGGTGTTTGTCCTGGCACATTCCACTCTACTTTACAACCTACAAACAGGACTTCCAGGAAGGCTCTTTTCCCTTAGTAACCAGAGTTGGGAATATAGAAATGCTGCCCCCTTGTGGCCGTTTCCTGCAACAGCAGCTTTAAACCCAGAGCTAATGGTCATGTAATAGTCACAATTACTACAGGGCTCTAAATGACACCTGCCCTCCAAAAACGTACTGGTGCAGGTAATGGCCACAGGAATTCAGAACATGGCAAATTTTTCAAGGAAACAATTTGAAGAGGTAAGTTTCTCTGTTTTACTTTAAAAAAAAGTACGTAGATAAAAGCTCAATATCGGGAATTTTTAGATGCATGCAAATCCAAACTACAAAAAGGTATCACCACCCAACACTCAAAATGTCATCTGTAAAAAGTCTACAAACAATAAACGCTGATGGGTTTTTTATAGAACTGTGTACCCTCAAGTTGCTGGTGGGATGTAATCTGGTAACAGCCAGTAGTGAGAACAGAATGGAGGTGCGTTGAAAGGTAAAAATTGAACTACCATATGATCTAGTAGGCCCAATGCTGGGCCTAACCCATGAGAAGACCAGAATCCAAAAGACACAGGCTGGCAAGCCTGCACTGCATCAACATTTAGCATAGCCAAGACTTGGAAGTAACCAAAATGTCCATCCACAGATGAATGTAAAAAGAAGAAGTGGTCCATGTACACAATGGAATATTCGCCGTGGAAAAGAATGAAACACTGCTCTTTGCAGCACCATAGATGAGCCTAGAGATAATCACAGAACATGAGGTAAGTCGGAAAGCAGACGACAAATATCCTGTGATATCACTCCTAGGTGTTACCTAACAACTGACACATATGAACATATTTCCACAGAGAAAGACTCCCACAGACTTAGAAAACAAACTATGGTTATCTTAAGGGAGAAGTGGGAGGAATGGATACATTAAGATTAGGGTTACCATAGGTATACAAATACATATTAAACACATGTATCAAACAGACCGACCATATACCAAGGGAGGTCTACTGAACGCTCTGTAATAATTTACACGGGGGCTTGCCTGGTGGCACCGTGGTTAAGAATCCTCCTGCCAATGCAGGGGACACAGGTTCGATCCCTGGTTTGGGAAGATCCCACATGCTGCAGAGCAACTAAGCCCGTGCACCACAACTAATGAGCCTACGCTCTGGAGCCCATGAGCCATAACTACTGAGACCAGGTGCCACAACTACTGAAGCCCGCACGCCTAGAGCCCGTGTTCCGCAACAAAAGAAGCCACTACGGTGAGAAGCCCGTGCACCGCACCGGAGAGTAGCCCCCGCTCACCGCAACTAGAGAAAGCCCACAGGCAGCAAAGAAGATCCAACTCAGCCAAAAACAAATAAATAAGTAAAATAAATTTATTTAAAAAAATAATAGTAATTTACATGGGAAGAGGATCTGTACATGAATAAATATATATAATGTTCAATTGAACCTGATTGTGTACACCTACAACAAACACTATTCTACTCATTACCCCAATTTAAAAAATTAAAACCACGAACAGCAATTAATGAGACATAAAGTTACTGGGGTTGTCTCTGGCCCATTCCATTCTCATTTACAACCTAGGAACACGACTTTCAGGAAGGCTCAGCTGCCCTAGTAACCAGATTTGGGGATGGAGAAATGCTGCCGCCTTGTTTCCGGTTCCCACAAGAGCAGCTTTAAACACTGGGCTAACGGTCACTTAAGATGCACAGTAATTGTAGGGCTGTAAATGACACGTGTCCTCAAAAAATGTCCTGGGGTAGGTAATGGCCAAAAAAGTTCACAACACGGAAAATTTTTCAAGAAAACGGTTTCAAGAGGTAAGTGTTACTCACACTGTTATTTAAAAAAAAGAAGAACATGGATAAAAGCTCAATATCAGGAATTATTGGTTGGATGCAAATCCAAAATACAAAACGATTTCACCACCCAATATTCAAAATGCCATCCGTAAACAGTCAACAAACAATGAATGCTGATGGGTTGGTGGAGAAATGCATACCCACTATGCTGTTGGTTGGACGTAAACTGGTAACAGCTAATCACGAGAACAGAATGGAGCTGCGTTTAAAAGGTAAAGAAATTGAGCTACCATACAATGCGGCCGATCCCCTAATGGGCCTATCACCTAAGAAGACCAGAATCGGAAAGACACAGACAGGCAAACATGCACTGTAGCAATATTTACAATAGCCAAGACATTCAAGCAAACAAAATGTCCATCAATAGATAAATGGACAAAGAAGAAGTGGTGGACGTACCGAATGGAATATTAGCCTCAGAAAAAATAAATGAACAATGCCGTTTTCAGGACTACAGATGAGACTAGAAATAATCATATTAGGTTAAGTAAGTCAAAAGGGAATGACAAATATCCTATGATATCATTTATACATGTTATCCTAAGATTGCTACCAATGAACATATTTCCACAGAAAAAGAAACTCACAGACTTAGAAAACAAATGAATGGTTAACCAAAATGAAAGGTGGGAGGATGGACAAATTAGGATTATGGAGCTAACAAACATATACGAATGTATGTTAAGTGTATATAAACATACAACACATGAACTGTATGAATTATATAATCACCAATATATATAAAATATATAATGACAAAACACCTACCATATACCAAGGGAGGTCTACTCAACATTCTGTAATAACATACATGGTAACAGCATCCGAAGAACAACAGACATATGTATGAATCATTGAGCAGATTCTGTACAGCCAGCCAATCGTAACACTCTAATCAAATTTACTCTGATAAGAAATAGAAATTAAATTTTAAAAAACAAACATAAGTAAGGAGACGTAAACTTCCGGGGTCTTGTCCCAGCACATTCCACTCTAATTCATAAGCGAGGAACATGACGTCCAGGAAGGCTCTGTTGCCCTAGTAACAAGAGTTGAGAACGTCATAATGCTGCCGCCTTGTGGCTGTTTCCCACAACAGCAGCTTTAAATCCAGTGCTAATGCTTCCCTAATAGTCACAAGGATTGCAGGGATGTAAATGACACCTGCCCTCAAAATATGCCCTGGGGTAGGGAATAGGCAAGAAAATTCAACACATGACAAATTTTTCAAGAAGTCAATATGAAGAGGGAAGTTGTACTCACTCTTTAAAAAAAAAGCAAAAGAAAAAAATGGACATGCGTAAAGCGCAGTATAAGGAATTATTAGTCACGTGCAAATCCAACCTCCAAAAAGGTTTCAGCTCACACCAGTCAAATGACCATCAGCAAAAAGTCTACAAACTATGAATGCTGAAGGGGTTTTAGAGAACTCTGTACCTTCTAGCTGCTGGTGGGATGTAAAGTGGTAACAGCACTAAGGAAAACTGAATGGAGCTGCTTTAAAAGGTAAAAACTGAGCTACCATATGATGCGGCAGGGCACCTTCATTGCCTATAACCTAAGACCACCAGAAACGGAAAGACAGAGGCAGGCAAATGTGCAATGCAGGAATATTGAAATAGCCAAGACATGGAAGGAAAAAAAGGGTCCATAAACAGATGAATGAACAAAGAAGAAGTGGTATATGGACAGAATGGAATATCAACCACGAAAAAAAATAAAAGAATGGCATATGCAGCACCACAGAGGAGCCTAGAAATAATCACACAATGTGAAGTAAGTCAGAATGCGAAAGACAAATGTCCTATGCTATCACTTATGTTATCTGAAAATTCATAAAAATGAACATATTTCCATAGAAAAAGGCAATCTCAGATTGAGAAGACAAACTGATGGTTAAGCCAAAGAAAAGGTGTGAGGAATGGATATATTAGGATATTGGGGTTAACAAATATATACTAATACATATAAAATATATCATCCCCAAAGACCTACAGAATACCAAGAGTGGTCTACTCAACACTCTGTAATAACCTACATGGAAAAGGACCCAAAGATCAATAGATGTATGTTTATGTGTAAATGAACAAGATTCTGTACACCTACAACAAAAGACATTTTCAATCAAACTTGCTCTGAGAAAAAGTACAACTTAAAGACACAAACAAGAATTAAGGAGGCTAAAACTTATGGGGGTTTGTCCTGGCACATTCCAATCTAATCTGCAACCTAACAGCACAACTTGCAGCAAGGTTCTGTTTCCCTAGCAAGCAGAGATGGCAACGTAGAAATGCTGCCACACTAAGGCCGTTTCCTCAAACAGCAGCTTTAAATCCACTGCTAATGGTCACTAATAGTCACAAGGACTGCAGGGCTGTAAATGACTCATGCCCTCAACAACTGTCCTGGGGTAGGGAATGGCCAAAAAAATCCAAACGCGGCAAATTTTTCAAGAAGGCAATTTGAAGTTGTAAGTTTAGCTCCATCTTTAAACGAATGAAAAGGACATTGATAAACGCAAAACATCAGGAATTACCAGTCGCATGCAAAGCCAATCTACACAAAGGTATCACCTCTCACCGGTCAGAATGACCATCAGCAAAAAGTCAACAAACAATAGATGTTGAAGAAGTTGTGGAGAATAGTGTAACCTCTCGGTCTAAGTGGGATGTAAACTGGTAACAGCCAATAATAGCAACAGAATGGCAGTGCGTTTCAAGGTGAAAATTGAGTTACCATATGATCCGGAAGGCCCACTGTTGGGCCTGTCACCTGTGAAAGCCAGAATCAAAAAGACACAGGATGGAAAATCGTGTATTGCAGCAGTATACACCATGGCCAAGACATGGAAGCAACAAAAATGTCCATCAGCAGATGAGTGGACGAAAAAGTGGTCCATGTACACAATGCAACATTAGACACAGAAAAGAATGAAACAATGCCGGTCGCAGCACCATAGATGAGGCTACAGATAATCACACAACTTGAAGTAAGTCAGGAAGCGACAGACACATATCCTATGATATCACGTATAGGTGTTATCTAAAAATTCATAGGAAGGAACCTATTTCCACAGAGAAGGACATTGACGTGTTCAGAAAACAAGCTTGTGGTTAGCCAAACGGAAAGGTGTGAGGAATATATAACGGAGCGTATTGGGTTTAACAGACATATGCTAATATTTATAAAATATATAATCATCAGAGACATACCGAATACCAAGAGAGGTCTACACAACTTTCTGTAATAACCTGTATGGAACAGGATCCAAACATGAAAAGATATATGTATCAATGAAAGAGATTCTGTACACCTAGAACAAACACAACATTGCAATTAAATTTGCTCGGAGAAAAATGAAAATTAAACTAAGAATACCAACAGCAAATAAGTAGACATAGTTTTGGGGTGTTTGTCCTGGCACATTCCACTCTACTTTACAACCTACAAACAGGACTTCCAGGAAGGCTCTTTTCCCTTAGTAACCAGAGTTGGGAATATAGAAATGCTGCCCCCTTGTGGCCGTTTCCTGCAACAGCAGCTTTAAACCCAGAGCTAATGGTCATGTAATAGTCACAATTACTACAGGGCTCTAAATGACACCTGCCCTCCAAAAACGTACTGGTGCAGGTAATGGCCACAGGAATTCAGAACATGGCAAATTTTTCAAGGAAACAATTTGAAGAGGTAAGTTTCTCTGTTTTACTTTAAAAAAAAGTACGTAGATAAAAGCTCAATATCGGGAATTTTTAGATGCATGCAAATCCAAACTACAAAAAGGTATCACCACCCAACACTCAAAATGTCATCTGTAAAAAGTCTACAAACAATAAACGCTGATGGGTTTTTTATAGAACTGTGTACCCTCAAGTTGCTGGTGGGATGTAATCTGGTAACAGCCAGTAGTGAGAACAGAATGGAGGTGCGTTGAAAGGTAAAAATTGAACTACCATATGATCTAGTAGGCCCAATGCTGGGCCTAACCCATGAGAAGACCAGAATCCAAAAGACACAGGCTGGCAAGCCTGCACTGCATCAACATTTAGCATAGCCAAGACTTGGAAGTAACCAAAATGTCCATCCACAGATGAATGTAAAAAGAAGAAGTGGTCCATGTACACAATGGAATATTCGCCGTGGAAAAGAATGAAACACTGCTCTTTGCAGCACCATAGATGAGCCTAGAGATAATCACAGAACATGAGGTAAGTCGGAAAGCAGACGACAAATATCCTGTGATATCACTCCTAGGTGTTACCTAACAACTGACACATATGAACATATTTCCACAGAGAAAGACTCCCACAGACTTAGAAAACAAACTATGGTTATCTTAAGGGAGAAGTGGGAGGAATGGATACATTAAGATTAGGGTTACCATACGTATACAAATACATATTAAACACATGTATCAAACAGACCGACCATATACCAAGGGAGGTCTACTGAACGCTCTGTAATAATTTACACGGGGGCTTGCCTGGTGGCACCGTGGTTAAGAATCCTCCTGCCAATGCAGGGGACACAGGTTCGATCCCTGGTTCGGGAAGATCCCACATGCTGCAGAGCAACTAAGCCCGTGCACCACAACTAATGAGCCTACGCTCTGGAGCCCATGAGCCATAACTACTGAGACCAGGTGCCACAACTACTGAAGCCCGCACGCCTAGAGCCCGTGTTCCGCAACAAAAGAAGCCACTACGGTGAGAAGCCCGTGCACCGCACCGGAGAGTAGCCCCCGCTCACCGCAACTAGAGAAAGCCCACAGGCAGCAAAGAAGATCCAACTCAGCCAAAAACAAATAAATAAGTAAAATAAATTTATTTAAAAAAATAATAGTAATTTACATGGGCAGAGGATCTGTACATGAATAAATATATATAATGTTCAATTGAACCTGATTGTGTACACCTACAACAAACACTATTCTACTCATTACCCCAATTTAAAAAATTAAAACCACGAACAGCAATTAATGAGACATAAAGTTACTGGGGTTGTCTCTGGCCCATTCCATTCTCATTTACAACCTAGGAACACGACTTTCTGGAAGGCTCAGCTGCCCTAGTAACCAGATTTGGGGATGGAGAAATGCTGCCGCCTTGTTTCCGGTTCCCACAAGAGCAGCTTTAAACACTGGGCTAACGGTCACTTAAGATGCACAGTAATTGTAGGGCTGTAAATGACACGTGTCCTCAAAAAATGTCCTGGGGTAGGTAATGGCCAAAAAAGTTCACAACACGGAAAATTTTTCAAGAAAACGGTTTCAAGAGGTAAGTGTTACTCACACTGTTATTTTAAAAAAAGAAGAACATGGATAAAAGCTCAATATCAGGAATTATTGGTTGGATGCAAATCCAAAATACAAAACGATTTCACCACCCAATATTCAAAATGCCATCCGTAAACAGTCAACAAACAATGAATGCTGATGGGTTGGTGGAGAAATGCATACCCACTATGCTGTTGGTTGGACGTAAACTGGTAACAGCTAATCACGAGAACAGAATGGAGCTGCGTTTAAAAGGTAAAGAAATTGAGCTACCATACAATGCGGCCGATCCCCTAATGGGCCTATCACCTAAGAAGACCAGAATCGGAAAGACACAGACAGGCAAACATGCACTGTAGCAATATTTACAATAGCCAAGACATTCAAGCAAACAAAATGTCCATCAATAGATAAATGGACAAAGAAGAAGTGGTGGACGTACCGAATGGAATATTAGCCTCAGAAAAAATAAATGAACAATGCCGTTTTCAGGACTACAGATGAGACTAGAAATAATCATATTAGGTTAAGTAAGTCAAAAGGGAATGACAAATATCCTATGATATCATTTATACATGTTATCCTAAGATTGCTACCAATGAACATATTTCCACAGAAAAAGAAACTCACAGACTTAGAAAACAAATGAATGGTTAACCAAAATGAAAGGTGGGAGGATGGACAAATTAGGATTATGGAGCTAACAAACATATACGAATGTATGTTAAGTGTATATAAACATACAACACATGAACTGTATGAATTATATAATCACCAATATATATAAAATATATAATGACAAAACACCTACCATATACCAAGGGAGGTCTACTCAACATTCTGTAATAACATACATGGTAACAGCATCCGAAGAACAACAGACATATGTATGAATCATTGAGCAGATTCTGTACAGCCAGCCAATCGTAACACTCTAATCAAATTTACTCTGATAAGAAATAGAAATTAAATTTTAAAAAACAAACATAAGTAAGGAGACGTAAACTTCCGGGGTCTTGTCCCAGCACATTCCACTCTAATTCATAAGCGAGGAACATGACGTCCAGGAAGGCTCTGTTGCCCTAGTAACAAGAGTTGAGAACGTCATAATGCTGCCGCCTTGTGGCTGTTTCCCACAACAGCAGCTTTAAATCCAGTGCTAATGCTTCCCTAATAGTCACAAGGATTGCAGGGATGTAAATGACACCTGCCCTCAAAATATGCCCTGGGGTAGGGAATAGGCAAGAAAATTCAACACATGACAAATTTTTCAAGAAGTCAATATGAAGAGGGAAGTTGTACTCACTCTTTAAAAAAAAAGCAAAAGAAAAAAATGGACATGCGTAAAGCGCAGTATAAGGAATTATTAGTCACGTGCAAATCCAACCTCCAAAAAGGTTTCAGCTCACACCAGTCAAATGACCATCAGCAAAAAGTCTACAAACTATGAATGCTGAAGGGGTTTTAGAGAACTCTGTACCTTCTAGCTGCTGGTGGGATGTAAAGTGGTAACAGCACTAAGGAAAACTGAATGGAGCTGCTTTAAAAGGTAAAAACTGAGCTACCATATGATGCGGCAGGGCACCTTCATTGCCTATAACCTAAGACCACCAGAAACGGAAAGACAGAGGCAGGCAAATGTGCAATGCAGGAATATTGAAATAGCCAAGACATGGAAGGAAAAAAAGGGTCCATAAACAGATGAATGAACAAAGAAGAAGTGGTATATGGACAGAATGGAATATCAACCACGAAAAAAAATAAAAGAATGGCATATGCAGCACCACAGAGGAGCCTAGAAATAATCACACAATGTGAAGTAAGTCAGAATGCGAAAGACAAATGTCCTATGCTATCACTTATGTTATCTGAAAATTCATAAAAATGAACATATTTCCATAGAAAAAGGCAATCTCAGATTGAGAAGACAAACTGATGGTTAAGCCAAAGAAAAGGTGTGAGGAATGGATATATTAGGATATTGGGGTTAACAAATATATACTAATACATATAAAATATATCATCCCCAAAGACCTACAGAATACCAAGAGTGGTCTACTCAACACTCTGTAATAACCTACATGGAAAAGGACCCAAAGATCAATAGATGTATGTTTATGTGTAAATGAACAAGATTCTGTACACCTACAACAAAAGACATTTTCAATCAAACTTGCTCTGAGAAAAAGTACAACTTAAAGACACAAACAAGAATTAAGGAGGCTAAAACTTATGGGGGTTTGTCCTGGCACATTCCAATCTAATCTGCAACCTAACAGCACAACTTGCAGCAAGGTTCTGTTTCCCTAGCAAGCAGAGATGGCAACGTAGAAATGCTGCCACACTAAGGCCGTTTCCTCAAACAGCAGCTTTAAATCCACTGCTAATGGTCACTAATAGTCACAAGGACTGCAGGGCTGTAAATGACTCATGCCCTCAACAACTGTCCTGGGGTAGGGAATGGCCAAAAAAATCCAAACGCGGCAAATTTTTCAAGAAGGCAATTTGAAGTTGTAAGTTTAGCTCCATCTTTAAACGAATGAAAAGGACATTGATAAACGCAAAACATCAGGAATTATCAGTCGCATGCAAAGCCAATCTACACAAAGGTATCACCTCTCACCGGTCAGAATGACCATCAGCAAAAAGTCAACAAACAATAGATGTTGAAGAAGTTGTGGAGAATAGTGTAACCTCTCAGTCTAAGTGGGATGTAAACTGGTAACAGCCAATAATAGCAACAGAATGGCAGTGCGTTTCAAGGTGAAAATTGAGTTACCATATGATCCGGAAGGCCCACTGTTGGGCCTGTCACCTGTGAAAGCCAGAATCAAAAAGACACAGGATGGAAAATCGTGTATTGCAGCAGTATACACCATGGCCAAGACATGGAAGCAACAAAAATGTCCATCAGCAGATGAGTGGACGAAAAAGTGGTCCATGTACACAATGCAACATTAGACACAGAAAAGAATGAAACAATGCCGGTCGCAGCACCATAGATGAGGCTACAGATAATCACACAACTTGAAGTAAGTCAGGAAGCGACAGCCACATATCCTATGATATCACGTATAGGTGTTATCTAAAAATTCATAGGAAGGAACCTATTTCCACAGAGAAGGACATTGACGTGTTCAGAAAACAAGCTTGTGGTTAGCCAAACGGAAAGGTGTGAGGAATATATAACGGAGCGTATTGGGTTTAACAGACATATGCTAATATTTATAAAATATATAATCATCAGAGACATACCGAATACCAAGAGAGGTCTACACAACTTTCTGTAATAACCTATATGGAACAGGATCCAAACATGAAAAGATATATGTATCAATGAAAGAGATTCTGTACACCTAGAACAAACACAACATTGCAATTAAATTTGCTCGGAGAAAAATGAAAATTAAACTAAGAATACCAACAGCAAATAAGTAGACATAGTTTTGGGGTGTTTGTCCTGGCACATTCCACTCTACTTTACAACCTACAAACAGGACTTCCAGGAAGGCTCTTTTCCCTTAGGAACCAGAGTTGGGAATATAGAAATGCTGCCCCCTTGTGGCCGTTTCCTGCAACAGCAGCTTTAAACCCAGAGCTAATGGTCATGTAATAGTCACAATTACTACAGGGCTCTAAATGACACCTGCCCTCCAAAAACGTACTGGTGCAGGTAATGGCCACAGGAATTCAGAACATGGCAAATTTTTCAAGGAAACAATTTGAAGAGGTAAGTTTCTCTGTTTTACTTTAAAAAAAAGTACGTAGATAAAAGCTCAATATCGGGAATTTTTAGATGCATGCAAATCCAAACTACAAAAAGGTATCACCACCCAACACTCAAAATGTCATCTGTAAAAAGTCTACAAACAATAAACGCTGATGGGTTTTTTATAGAACTGTGTACCCTCAAGTTGCTGGTGGGATGTAATCTGGTAACAGCCAGTAGTGAGAACAGAATGGAGGTGCGTTGAAAGGTAAAAATTGAACTACCATATGATCTAGTAGGCCCAATGCTGGGCCTAACCCATGAGAAGACCAGAATCCAAAAGACACAGGCTGGCAAGCCTGCACTGCATCAATATTTAGCATAGCCAAGACTTGGAAGTAACCAAAATGTCCATCCACAGATGAATGTAAAAAGAAGAAGTGGTCCATGTACACAATGGAATATTCGCCGTGGAAAAGAATGAAACACTGCTCTTTGCAGCACCATAGATGAGCCTAGAGATAATCACAGAACATGAGGTAAGTCGGAAAGCAGACGACAAATATCCTGTGATATCACTCCTAGGTGTTACCTAACAACTGACACATATGAACATATTTCCACAGAGAAAGACTCCCACAGACTTAGAAAACAAACTATGGTTATCTTAAGGGAGAAGTGGGAGGAATGGATACATTAAGATTAGGGTTACCATAGGTATACAAATACATATTAAACACATGTATCAAACAGACCGACCATATACCAAGGGAGGTCTACTGAACGCTCTGTAATAATTTACACGGGGGCTTGCCTGGTGGCACCGTGGTTAAGAATCCTCCTGCCAATGCAGGGGACACAGGTTCGATCCCTGGTTCGGGAAGATCCCACATGCTGCAGAGCAACTAAGCCCGTGCACCACAACTAATGAGCCTACGCTCTGGAGCCCATGAGCCATAACTACTGAGACCAGGTGCCACAACTACTGAAGCCCGCACGCCTAGAGCCCGTGTTCCGCAACAAAAGAAGCCACTACGGTGAGAAGCCCGTGCACCGCACCGGAGAGTAGCCCCCGCTCACCGCAACTAGAGAAAGCCCACAGGCAGCAAAGAAGATCCAACTCAGCCAAAAACAAATAAATAAGTAAAATAAATTTATTTAAAAAAATAATAGTAATTTACATGGGCAGAGGATCTGTACATGAATAAATATATATAATGTTCAATTGAACCTGATTGTGTACACCTACAACAAACACTATTCTACTCATTACCCCAATTTAAAAAATTAAAACCACGAACAGCAATTAATGAGACATAAAGTTACTGGGGTTGTCTCTGGCCCATTCCATTCTCATTTACAACCTAGGAACACGACTTTCAGGAAGGCTCAGCTGCCCTAGTAACCAGATTTGGGGATGGAGAAATGCTGCCGCCTTGTTTCCGGTTCCCACAAGAGCAGCTTTAAACACTGGGCTAACGGTCACTTAAGATGCACAGTAATTGTAGGGCTGTAAATGACACGTGTCCTCAAAAAATGTCCTGGGGTAGGTAATGGCCAAAAAAGTTCACAACACGGAAAATTTTTCAAGAAAACGGTTTCAAGAGGTAAGTGTTACTCACACTGTTATTTAAAAAAAAGAAGAACATGGATAAAAGCTCAATATCAGGAATTATTGGTTGGATGCAAATCCAAAATACAAAAAGATTTCACCACCCAATATTCAAAATGCCATCCGTAAACAGTCTACAAACAATGAATGCTGATGGGTTGGTGGAGAAATGCATACCCACTATGCTGTTGGTTGGACGTAAACTGGTAACAGCTAATCACGAGAACAGAATGGAGCTGCGTTTAAAAGGTAAAGAAATTGAGCTACCATACAATGCGGCCGATCCCCTAATGGGCCTATCACCTAAGAAGACCAGAATCGGAAAGACACAGACAGGCAAACATGCACTGTAGCAATATTTACAATAGCCAAGACATTCAAGCAAACAAAATGTCCATCAATAGATAAATGGACAAAGAAGAAGTGGTGGACGTACCGAATGGAATATTAGCCTCAGAAAAAATAAATGAACAATGCCGTTTCCAGGACTACAGATGAGACTAGAAATAATCATATTAGGTTAAGTAAGTCAAAAGGGAATGACAAATATCCTATGATATCATTTATACATGTTATCCTAAGATTGCTACCAATGAACATATTTCCACAGAAAAAGAAACTCACAGACTTAGAAAACAAATGAATGGTTAACCAAAATGAAAGGTGGGAGGATGGACAAATTAGGATTATGGAGCTAACAAACATATACGAATGTATGTTAAGTGTATATAAACATACAACACATGAACTGTATGAATTATATAATCACCAATATATAGAAAATATATAATGACAAAACACCTACCATATACCAAGGGAGGTCTACTCAACATTCTGTAATAACATACATGGTAACAGCATCCGAAGAACAACAGACATATGTATGAATCATTGAGCAGATTCTGTACAGCCAGCCAATCGTAACACTCTAATCAAATTTACTCTGATAAGAAATAGAAATTAAATTTTAAAAAACAAACATAAGTAAGGAGACGTAAACTTCCGGGGTCTTGTCCCAGCACATTCCACTCTAATTCATAAGCGAGGAACATGACGTCCAGGAAGGCTCTGTTGCCCTAGTAACAAGAGTTGAGAACGTCATAATGCTGCCGCCTTGTGGCTGTTTCCCACAACAGCAGCTTTAAATCCAGTGCTAATGCTTCCCTAATAGTCACAAGGATTGCAGGGGTGTAAATGACACCTGCCCTCAAAATATGCCCTGGGGTAGGGAATAGGCAAGAAAATTCAACACATGACAAATTTTTCAAGAAGTCAATATGAAGAGGGAAGTTGTACTCACTCTTTAAAAAAAAAGCAAAAGAAAAAAATGGACATGCGTAAAGCGCAGTATAAGGAATTATTAGTCACGTGCAAATCCAACCTCCAAAAAGGTTTCAGCTCACACCAGTCAAATGACCATCAGCAAAAAGTCTACAAACTATGAATGCTGAAGGGGTTTTAGAGAACTGTGTACCTTCTAGCTGCTGGTGGGATGTAAAGTGGTAACAGCACTAAGGAAAACTGAATGGAGCTGCTTTAAAAGGTAAAAACTGAGCTACCATATGATGCGGCAGGGCACCTTCATTGCCTATAACCTAAGACCACCAGAAACGGAAAGACAGAGGCAGGCAAATGTGCAATGCAGGAATATTGAAATAGCCAAGACATGGAAGGAAAAAAAGGGTCCATAAACAGATGAATGAACAAAGAAGAAGTGGTATATGGACAGAATGGAATATCAACCACGAAAAAAAATAAAAGAATGGCATATGCAGCACCACAGAGGAGCCTAGAAATAATCACACAATGTGAAGTAAGTCAGAATGCGAAAGACAAATGTCCTATGCTATCACTTATGTTATCTGAAAATTCATAAAAATGAACATATTTCCATAGAAAAAGGCAATCTCAGATTGAGAAGACAAACTGATGGTTAAGCCAAAGAAAAGGTGTGAGGAATGGATATATTAGGATATTGGGGTTAACAAATATATACTAATACATATAAAATATATCATCCCCAAAGACCTACAGAATACCAAGAGTGGTCTACTCAACACTCTGTAATAACCTACATGGAAAAGGACCCAAAGATCAATAGATGTATGTTTATGTGTAAATGAACAAGATTCTGTACACCTACAACAAAAGACATTTTCAATCAAACTTGCTCTGAGAAAAAGTACAACTTAAAGACACAAACAAGAATTAAGGAGGCTAAAACTTATGGGGGTTTGTCCTGGCACATTCCAATCTAATCTGCAACCTAACAGCACAACTTGCAGCAAGGTTCTGTTTCCCTAGCAAGCAGAGATGGCAACGTAGAAATGCTGCCACACTAAGGCCGTTTCCTCAAACAGCAGCTTTAAATCCACTGCTAATGGTCACTAATAGTCACAAGGACTGCAGGGCTGTAAATGACTCATGCCCTCAACAACTGTCCTGGGGTAGGGAATGGCCAAAAAAATCCAAACGCGGCAAATTTTTCAAGAAGGCAATTTGAAGTTGTAAGTTTAGCTCCATCTTTAAACGAATGAAAAGGACATTGATAAATGCAAAACATCAGGAATTATCAGTCGCATGCAAATCCAATCTACACAAAGGTATCACCTCTCACCGGTCAGAATGACCATCAGCAAAAAGTCAACAAACAATAGATGTTGAAGAAGTTGTGGAGAATAGTGTAACCTCTCGGTCTAAGTGGGATGTAAACTGGTAACAGCCAATAATAGCAACAGAATGGCAGTGCGTTTCAAGGTGAAAATTGAGTTACCATATGATCCGGAAGGCCCACTGTTGGGCCTGTCACCTGTGAAAGCCAGAATCAAAAAGACACAGGATGGAAAATCGTGTATTGCAGCAGTATACACCATGGCCAAGACATGGAAGCAACAAAAATGTCCATCAGCAGATGAGTGGACGTAAAAGTGGTCCATGTACACAATGCAACATTAGACACAGAAAAGAATGAAACAATGCCGGTCGCAGCACCATAGATGAGGTTACAGATAATCACACAACTTGAAGTAAGTCAGGAAGCGACAGCCACATATCCTATGATATCACGTATAGGTGTTATCTAAAAATTCATAGGAAGGAACCTATTTCCACAGAGAAGGACATTGACGTGTTCAGAAAACAAGCTTGTGGTTAGCCAAACGGAAAGGTGTGAGGAATATATAACGGAGCGTATTGGGTTTAACAGACATATGCTAATATTTATAAAATATATAATCATCAGGGCTTCCCTGGTGGCGCAGTGGTTGAGAATCTGCCTGCTAATGCAGGGGACACGGGTTCGAGCCCTGGTCTGGGAAGATCCCACATGCCACGGAGTAGCTGGGCCCGTGAGCCACAACTACTGAGCCTGCGCGTCTGGAGCCTGTGCCCCGCAACGGGAGGGGCCGCGATAGTGAAAGGCCCGCGCACCGCGATGAAGAGCGGTCCCCGCACCGCGATGAAGAGTGGCCCCCGCTTGCCGCAACTGGAGAAAGCCCTCGCACGAACCGAAGACCCAACACAGCCAATAAATAAATAAATAAATAAATAAAGTAGTTATAAAATTAAAAAAATAAATAAATAAATAAATAATGTCAAAAAAAAAAAAAAAAAAAATATATATATAATCATCAGAGACATACCGAATACCAAGAGAGGTCTACACAACTTTCTGTAATAACCTATATGGAACAGGATCCAAACATGAAAAGATATATGTATCAATGAAAGAGATTCTGTACACCTAGAACAAACACAACATTGCAATTAAATTTGCTCGGAGAAAAATGAAAATTAAACTAAGAATACCAACAGCAAATAAGTAGACATAGTTTTGGGGTGTTTGTCCTGGCACATTCCACTCTACTTTACAACCTACAAACAGGACTTCCAGGAAGGCTCTTTTCCCTTAGTAACCAGAGTTGGGAATATAGAAATGCTGCCCCCTTGTGGCCGTTTCCTGCAACAGCAGCTTTAAACCCAGAGCTAATGGTCATGTAATAGTCACAATTACTATAGGGCTCTAAATGACACCTGCCCTCAAAAAACGTACTGGTGCAGGTAATGGCCACAGGAATTCAGAACATGGCAAATTTTTCAAGGAAACAATTTGAAGAGGTAAGTTTCTCTGTTTTACTTTAAAAAAAAGTACGTAGATAAAAGCTCAATATCGGGAATTTTTAGATGCATGCAAATCCAAACTACAAAAAGGTATCACCACCCAACACTCAAAATGTCATCTGTAAAAAGTCTACAAACAATAAACGCTGAAGGGTTTTTTATAGAACTGTGTACCCTCAAGTTGCTGGTGGGATGTAATCTGGTAACAGCCAGTAGTGAGAACAGAATGGAGGTGCGTTGAAAGGTAAAAATTGAACTACCATATGATCTAGTAGGCCCAATGCTGGGCCTAACCCATGAGAAGACCAGAATCCAAAAGACACAGGCTGGCAAGCCTGCACTGCATCAATATTTAGCATAGCCAAGACTTGGAAGTAACCAAAATGTCCATCCACAGATGAATGTAAAAAGAAGAAGTGGTCCATGTACACAATGGAATATTCGCCGTGGAAAAGAATGAAACACTGCTCTTTGCAGCACCATAGATGAGCCTAGAGATAATCACAGAACATGAGGTAAGTCGGAAAGCAGACGACAAATATCCTGTGATATCACTCCTAGGTGTTACCTAACAACTGACACATATGAACATATTTCCACAGAGAAAGACTCCCACAGACTTAGAAAACAAACTATGGTTATCTTAAGGGAGAAGTGGGAGGAATGGATACATTAAGATTAGGGTTACCATAGGTATACAAATACATATTAAACACATGTATCAAACAGACCGACCATATACCAAGGGAGGTCTACTGAACGCTCTGTAATAATTTACACGGGGGCTTGCCTGGTGGCACCGTGGTTAAGAATCCTCCTGCCAATGCAGGGGACACAGGTTCGATCCCTGGTTCGGGAAGATCCCACATGCTGCAGAGCAACTAAGCCCGTGCACCACAACTAATGAGCCTACGCTCTGGAGCCCATGAGCCATAACTACTGAGACCAGGTGCCACAACTACTGAAGCCCGCACGCCTAGAGCCCGTGTTCCGCAACAAAAGAAGCCACTACGGTGAGAAGCCCGTGCACCGCACCGGAGAGTAGCCCCCGCTCACCGCAACTAGAGAAAGCCCACAGGCAGCAAAGAAGATCCAACTCAGCCAAAAACAAATAAATAAGTAAAATAAATTTATTTAAAAAAATAATAGTAATTTACATGGGCAGAGGATCTGTACATGAATAAATATATATAATGTTCAATTGAACCTGATTGTGTACACCTGCAACAAACACTATTCTACTCATTACCCCAATTTAAAAAATTAAAACCACGAACAGCAATTAATGAGACATAAAGTTACTGGGGTTGTCTCTGGCCCATTCCATTCTCATTTACAACCTAGGAACACGACTTTCTGGAAGGCTCAGCTGCCCTAGTAACCAGATTTGGGGATGGAGAAATGCTGCCGCCTTGTTTCCGGTTCCCACAAGAGCAGCTTTAAACACTGGGCTAACGGTCACTTAAGATGCACAGTAATTGTAGGGCTGTAAATGACACGTGTCCTCAAAAAATGTCCTGGGGTAGGTAATGGCCAAAAAAGTTCACAACACGGAAAATTTTTCAAGAAAACGGTTTCAAGAGGTAAGTGTTACTCACACTGTTATTTAAAAAAAAGAAGAACATGGATAAAAGCTCAATATCAGGAATTATTGGTTGGATGCAAATCCAAAATACAAAAAGATTTCACCACCCAATATTCAAAATGCCATCCGTAAACAGTCAACAAACAATGAATGCTGATGGGTTGGTGGAGAAATGCATACCCACTATGCTGTTGGTTGGACGTAAACTGGTAACAGCTAATCACGAGAACAGAATGGAGCTGCGTTTAAAAGGTAAAGAAATTGAGCTACCATACAATGCGGCCGATCCCCTAATGGGCCTATCACCTAAGAAGACCAGAATCGGAAAGACACAGACAGGCAAACATGCACTGTAGCAATATTTACAATAGCCAAGACATTCAAGCAAACAAAATGTCCATCAATAGATAAATGGACAAAGAAGAAGTGGTGGACGTACCGAATGGAATATTAGCCTCAGAAAAAATAAATGAACAATGCCGTTTTCAGGACTACAGATGAGACTAGAAATAATCATATTAGGTTAAGTAAGTCAAAAGGGAATGACAAATATCCTATGATATCATTTATACATGTTATCCTAAGATTGCTACCAATGAACATATTTCCACAGAAAAAGAAACTCACAGACTTAGAAAACAAATGAATGGTTAACCAAAATGAAAGGTGGGAGGATGGACAAATTAGGATTATGGAGCTAACAAACATATACGAATGTATGTTAAGTGTATATAAACATACAACACATGAACTGTATGAATTATATAATCACCAATATATAGAAAATATATAATGACAAAACACCTACCATATACCAAGGGAGGTCTACTCAACATTCTGTAATAACATACATGGTAACAGCATCCGAAGAACAACAGACATATGTATGAATCATTGAGCAGATTCTGTACAGCCAGCCAATCGTAACACTCTAATCAAATTTACTCTGATAAGAAATAGAAATTAAATTTTAAAAAACAAACATAAGTAAGGAGACGTAAACTTCCGGGGTCTTGTCCCAGCACATTCCACTCTAATTCATAAGCGAGGAACATGACGTCCAGGAAGGCTCTGTTGCCCTAGTAACAAGAGTTGAGAACGTCATAATGCTGCCGCCTTGTGGCTGTTTCCCACAACAGCAGCTTTAAATCCAGTGCTAATGCTTCCCTAATAGTCACAAGGATTGCAGGGATGTAAATGACACCTGCCCTCAAAATATGCCCTGGGGTAGGGAATAGGCAAGAAAATTCAACACATGACAAATTTTTCAAGAAGTCAATATGAAGAGGGAAGTTGTACTCACTCTTTAAAAAAAAAGCAAAAGAAAAAAATGGACATGCGTAAAGCGCAGTATAAGGAATTATTAGTCACGTGCAAATCCAACCTCCAAAAAGGTTTCAGCTCACACCAGTCAAATGACCATCAGCAAAAAGTCTACAAACTATGAATGCTGAAGGGGTTTTAGAGAACTGTGTACCTTCTAGCTGCTGGTGGGATGTAAAGTGGTAACAGCACTAAGGAAAACTGAATGGAGCTGCTTTAAAAGGTAAAAACTGAGCTACCATATGATGCGGCAGGGCACCTTCATTGCCTATAACCTAAGACCACCAGAAACGGAAAGACAGAGGCAGGCAAATGTGCAATGCAGGAATATTGAAATAGCCAAGACATGGAAGGAAAAAAAGGGTCCATAAACAGATGAATGAACAAAGAAGAAGTGGTATATGGACAGAATGGAATATCAACCACGAAAAAAAATAAAAGAATGGCATATGCAGCACCACAGAGGAGCCTAGAAATAATCACACAATGTGAAGTAAGTCAGAATGCGAAAGACAAATGTCCTATGCTATCACTTATGTTATCTGAAAATTCATAAAAATGAACATATTTCCATAGAAAAAGGCAATCTCAGATTGAGAAGACAAACTGATGGTTAAGCCAAAGAAAAGGTGTGAGGAATGGATATATTAGGATATTGGGGTTAACAAATATATACTAATACATATAAAATATATCATCCCCAAAGACCTACAGAATACCAAGAGTGGTCTACTCAACACTCTGTAATAACCTACATGGAAAAGGACCCAAAGATCAATAGATGTATGTTTATGTGTAAATGAACAAGATTCTGTACACCTACAACAAAAGACATTTTCAATCAAACTTGCTCTGAGAAAAAGTACAACTTAAAGACACAAACAAGAATTAAGGAGGCTAAAACTTATGGGGGTTTGTCCTGGCACATTCCAATCTAATCTGCAACCTAACAGCACAACTTGCAGCAAGGTTCTGTTTCCCTAGCAAGCAGAGATGGCAACGTAGAAATGCTGCCACACTAAGGCCGTTTCCTCAAACAGCAGCTTTAAATCCACTGCTAATGGTCACTAATAGTCACAAGGACTGCAGGGCTGTAAATGACTCATGCCCTCAACAACTGTCCTGGGGTAGGGAATGGCCAAAAAAATCCAAACGCGGCAAATTTTTCAAGAAGGCAATTTGAAGTTGTAAGTTTAGCTCCATCTTTAAACGAATGAAAAGGACATTGATAAACGCAAAACATCAGGAATTATCAGTCGCATGCAAAGCCAATCTACACAAAGGTATCACCTCTCACCGGTCAGAATGACCATCAGCAAAAAGTCAACAAACAATAGATGTTGAAGAAGTTGTGGAGAATAGTGTAACCTCTCGGTCTAAGTGGGATGTAAACTGGTAACAGCCAATAATAGCAACAGAATGGCAGTGCGTTTCAAGGTGAAAATTGAGTTACCATATGATCCGGAAGGCCCACTGTTGGGCCTGTCACCTGTGAAAGCCAGAATCAAAAAGACACAGGATGGAAAATCGTGTATTGCAGCAGTATACACCATGGCCAAGACATGGAAGCAACAAAAATGTCCATCAGCAGATGAGTGGACGAAAAAGTGGTCCATGTACACAATGCAACATTAGACACAGAAAAGAATGAAACAATGCCGGTCGCAGCACCATAGATGAGGCTACAGATAATCACACAACTTGAAGTAAGTCAGGAAGCGACAGCCACATATCCTATGATATCACGTATAGGTGTTATCTAAAAATTCATAGGAAGGAACCTATTTCCACAGAGAAGGACATTGACGTGTTCAGAAAACAAGCTTGTGGTTAGCCAAACGGAAAGGTGTGAGGAATATATAACGGAGCGTATTGGGTTTAACAGACATATGCTAATATTTATAAAATATATAATCATCAGAGACATACCGAATACCAAGAGAGGTCTACACAACTTTCTGTAATAACCTATATGGAACAGGATCCAAACATGAAAAGATATATGTATCAATGAAAGAGATTCTGTACACCTAGAACAAACACAACATTGCAATTAAATTTGCTCGGAGAAAAATGAAAATTAAACTAAGAATACCAACAGCAAATAAGTAGACATAGTTTTGGGGTGTTTGTCCTGGCACATTCCACTCTACTTTACAACCTACAAACAGGACTTCCAGGAAGGCTCTTTTCCCTTAGTAACCAGAGTTGGGAATATAGAAATGCTGCCCCCTTGTGGCCGTTTCCTGCAACAGCAGCTTTAAACCCAGAGCTAATGGTCATGTAATAGTCACAATTACTACAGGGCTCTAAATGACACCTGCCCTCCAAAAACGTACTGGTGCAGGTAATGGCCACAGGAATTCAGAACATGGCAAATTTTTCAAGGAAACAATTTGAAGAGGTAAGTTTCTCTGTTTTACTTTAAAAAAAAGTACGTAGATAAAAGCTCAATATCGGGAATTTTTAGATGCATGCAAATCCAAACTACAAAAAGGTATCACCACCCAACACTCAAAATGTCATCTGTAAAAAGTCTACAAACAATAAACGCTGATGGGTTTTTTATAGAACTGTGTACCCTCAAGTTGCTGGTGGGATGTAATCTGGTAACAGCCAGTAGTGAGAACAGAATGGAGGTGCGTTGAAAGGTAAAAATTGAACTACCATATGATCTAGTAGGCCCAATGCTGGGCCTAACCCATGAGAAGACCAGAATCCAAAAGACACAGGCTGGCAAGCCTGCACTGCATCAATATTTAGCATAGCCAAGACTTGGAAGTAACCAAAATGTCCATCCACAGATGAATGTAAAAAGAAGAAGTGGTCCATGTACACAATGGAATATTCGCCGTGGAAAAGAATGAAACACTGCTCTTTGCAGCACCATAGATGAGCCTAGAGATAATCACAGAACATGAGGTAAGTCGGAAAGCAGACGACAAATATCCTGTGATATCACTCCTAGGTGTTACCTAACAACTGACACATATGAACATATTTCCACAGAGAAAGACTCCCACAGACTTAGA
Source organism: Balaenoptera ricei (assembly GCF_028023285.1). NCBI lineage: Eukaryota > Metazoa > Chordata > Mammalia > Artiodactyla > Balaenopteridae > Balaenoptera > Balaenoptera ricei. The sequence continues at coordinate 128,222,416 of NC_082639.1, read as the reverse complement.
AAACAAACTATGGTTATCTTAAGGGAGAAGTGGGAGGAATGGATACATTAAGATTAGGGTTACCATAGGTATACAAATACATATTAAACACATGTATCAAACAGACCGACCATATACCAAGGGAGGTCTACTGAACGCTCTGTAATAATTTACACGGGGGCTTGCCTGGTGGCACCGTGGTTAAGAATCCTCCTGCCAATGCAGGGGACACAGGTTCGATCCCTGGTTCGGGAAGATCCCACATGCTGCAGAGCAACTAAGCCCGTGCACCACAACTAATGAGCCTACGCTCTGGAGCCCATGAGCCATAACTACTGAGACCAGGTGCCACAACTACTGAAGCCCGCACGCCTAGAGCCCGTGTTCCGCAACAAAAGAAGCCACTACGGTGAGAAGCCCGTGCACCGCACCGGAGAGTAGCCCCCGCTCACCGCAACTAGAGAAAGCCCACAGGCAGCAAAGAAGATCCAACTCAGCCAAAAACAAATAAATAAGTAAAATAAATTTATTTAAAAAAATAATAGTAATTTACATGGGCAGAGGATCTGTACATGAATAAATATATATAATGTTCAATTGAACCTGATTGTGTACACCTACAACAAACACTATTCTACTCATTACCCCAATTTAAAAAATTAAAACCACGAACAGCAATTAATGAGACATAAAGTTACTGGGGTTGTCTCTGGCCCATTCCATTCTCATTTACAACCTAGGAACACGACTTTCAGGAAGGCTCAGCTGCCCTAGTAACCAGATTTGGGGATGGAGAAATGCTGCCGCCTTGTTTCCGGTTCCCACAAGAGCAGCTTTAAACACTGGGCTAACGGTCACTTAAGATGCACAGTAATTGTAGGGCTGTAAATGACACGTGTCCTCAAAAAATGTCCTGGGGTAGGTAATGGCCAAAAAAGTTCACAACACGGAAAATTTTTCAAGAAAACGGTTTCAAGAGGTAAGTGTTACTCACACTGTTATTTAAAAAAAAGAAGAACATGGATAAAAGCTCAATATCAGGAATTATTGGTTGGATGCAAATCCAAAATACAAAAAGATTTCACCACCCAATATTCAAAATGCCATCCGTAAACAGTCTACAAACAATGAATGCTGATGGGTTGGTGGAGAAATGCATACCCACTATGCTGTTGGTTGGACGTAAACTGGTAACAGCTAATCACGAGAACAGAATGGAGCTGCGTTTAAAAGGTAAAGAAATTGAGCTACCATACAATGCGGCCGATCCCCTAATGGGCCTATCACCTAAGAAGACCAGAATCGGAAAGACACAGACAGGCAAACATGCACTGTAGCAATATTTACAATAGCCAAGACATTCAAGCAAACAAAATGTCCATCAATAGATAAATGGACAAAGAAGAAGTGGTGGACGTACCGAATGGAATATTAGCCTCAGAAAAAATAAATGAACAATGCCGTTTCCAGGACTACAGATGAGACTAGAAATAATCATATTAGGTTAAGTAAGTCAAAAGGGAATGACAAATATCCTATGATATCATTTATACATGTTATCCTAAGATTGCTACCAATGAACATATTTCCACAGAAAAAGAAACTCACAGACTTAGAAAACAAATGAATGGTTAACCAAAATGAAAGGTGGGAGGATGGACAAATTAGGATTATGGAGCTAACAAACATATACGAATGTATGTTAAGTGTATATAAACATACAACACATGAACTGTATGAATTATATAATCACCAATATATATAAAATATATAATGACAAAACACCTACCATATACCAAGGGAGGTCTACTCAACATTCTGTAATAACATACATGGTAACAGCATCCGAAGAACAACAGACATATGTATGAATCATTGAGCAGATTCTGTACAGCCAGCCAATCGTAACACTCTAATCAAATTTACTCTGATAAGAAATAGAAATTAAATTTTAAAAAACAAACATAAGGAAGGAGACGTAAACTTCCGGGGTCTTGTCCCAGCACATTCCACTCTAATTCATAAGCGAGGAACATGACGTCCAGGAAGGCTCTGTTGCCCTAGTAACAAGAGTTGAGAACGTCATAATGCTGCCGCCTTGTGGCTGTTTCCCACAACAGCAGCTTTAAATCCAGTGCTAATGCTTCCCTAATAGTCACAAGGATTGCAGGGGTGTAAATGACACCTGCCCTCAAAATATGCCCTGGGGTAGGGAATAGGCAAGAAAATTCAACACATGACAAATTTTTCAAGAAGTCAATATGAAGAGGGAAGTTGTACTCACTCTTTAAAAAAAAAGCAAAAGAAAAAAATGGACATGCGTAAAGCGCAGTATAAGGAATTATTAGTCACGTGCAAATCCAACCTCCAAAAAGGTTTCAGCTCACACCAGTCAAATGACCATCAGCAAAAAGTCTACAAACTATGAATGCTGAAGGGGTTTTAGAGAACTGTGTACCTTCTAGCTGCTGGTGGGATGTAAAGTGGTAACAGCACTAAGGAAAACTGAATGGAGCTGCTTTAAAAGGTAAAAACTGAGCTACCATATGATGCGGCAGGGCACCTTCATTGCCTATAACCTAAGACCACCAGAAACGGAAAGACAGAGGCAGGCAAATGTGCAATGCAGGAATATTGAAATAGCCAAGACATGGAAGGAAAAAAAGGGTCCATAAACAGATGAATGAACAAAGAAGAAGTGGTATATGGACAGAATGGAATATCAACCACGAAAAAAAATAAAAGAATGGCATATGCAGCACCACAGAGGAGCCTAGAAATAATCACACAATGTGAAGTAAGTCAGAATGCGAAAGACAAATGTCCTATGCTATCACTTATGTTATCTGAAAATTCATAAAAATGAACATATTTCCATAGAAAAAGGCAATCTCAGATTGAGAAGACAAACTGATGGTTAAGCCAAAGAAAAGGTGTGAGGAATGGATATATTAGGATATTGGGGTTAACAAATATATACTAATACATATAAAATATATCATCCCCAAAGACCTACAGAATACCAAGAGTGGTCTACTCAACACTCTGTAATAACCTACATGGAAAAGGACCCAAAGATCAATAGATGTATGTTTATGTGTAAATGAACAAGATTCTGTACACCTACAACAAAAGACATTTTCAATCAAACTTGCTCTGAGAAAAAGTACAACTTAAAGACACAAACAAGAATTAAGGAGGCTAAAACTTATGGGGGTTTGTCCTGGCACATTCCAATCTAATCTGCAACCTAACAGCACAACTTGCAGCAAGGTTCTGTTTCCCTAGCAAGCAGAGATGGCAACGTAGAAATGCTGCCACACTAAGGCCGTTTCCTCAAACAGCAGCTTTAAATCCACTGCTAATGGTCACTAATAGTCACAAGGACTGCAGGGCTGTAAATGACTCATGCCCTCAACAACTGTCCTGGGGTAGGGAATGGCCAAAAAAATCCAAACGCGGCAAATTTTTCAAGAAGGCAATTTGAAGTTGTAAGTTTAGCTCCATCTTTAAACGAATGAAAAGGACATTGATAAATGCAAAACATCAGGAATTATCAGTCGCATGCAAATCCAATCTACACAAAGGTATCACCTCTCACCGGTCAGAATGACCATCAGCAAAAAGTCAACAAACAATAGATGTTGAAGAAGTTGTGGAGAATAGTGTAACCTCTCGGTCTAAGTGGGATGTAAACTGGTAACAGCCAATAATAGCAACAGAATGGCAGTGCGTTTCAAGGTGAAAATTGAGTTACCATATGATCCGGAAGGCCCACTGTTGGGCCTGTCACCTGTGAAAGCCAGAATCAAAAAGACACAGGATGGAAAATCGTGTATTGCAGCAGTATACACCATGGCCAAGACATGGAAGCAACAAAAATGTCCATCAGCAGATGAGTGGACGAAAAAGTGGTCCATGTACACAATGCAACATTAGACACAGAAAAGAATGAAACAATGCCGGTCGCAGCACCATAGATGAGGCTACAGATAATCACACAACTTGAAGTAAGTCAGGAAGCGACAGCCACATATCCTATGATATCACGTATAGGTGTTATCTAAAAATTCATAGGAAGGAACCTATTTCCACAGAGAAGGACATTGACGTGTTCAGAAAACAAGCTTGTGGTTAGCCAAACGGAAAGGTGTGAGGAATATATAACGGAGCGTATTGGGTTTAACAGACATATGCTAATATTTATAAAATATATAATCATCAGAGACATACCGAATACCAAGAGAGGTCTACACAACTTTCTGTAATAACCTATATGGAACAGGATCCAAACATGAAAAGATATATGTATCAATGAAAGAGATTCTGTACACCTAGAACAAACACAACATTGCAATTAAATTTGCTCGGAGAAAAATGAAAATTAAACTAAGAATACCAACAGCAAATAAGTAGACATAGTTTTGGGGTGTTTGTCCTGGCACATTCCACTCTACTTTACAACCTACAAACAGGACTTCCAGGAAGGCTCTTTTCCCTTAGTAACCAGAGTTGGGAATATAGAAATGCTGCCCCCTTGTGGCCGTTTCCTGCAACAGCAGCTTTAAACCCAGAGCTAATGGTCATGTAATAGTCACAATTACTATAGGGCTCTAAATGACACCTGCCCTCAAAAAACGTACTGGTGCAGGTAATGGCCACAGGAATTCAGAACATGGCAAATTTTTCAAGGAAACAATTTGAAGAGGTAAGTTTCTCTGTTTTACTTTAAAAAAAAGTACGTAGATAAAAGCTCAATATCGGGAATTTTTAGATGCATGCAAATCCAAACTACAAAAAGGTATCACCACCCAACACTCAAAATGTCATCTGTAAAAAGTCTACAAACAATAAACGCTGATGGGTTTTTTATAGAACTGTGTACCCTCAAGTTGCTGGTGGGATGTAATCTGGTAACAGCCAGTAGTGAGAACAGAATGGAGGTGCGTTGAAAGGTAAAAATTGAACTACCATATGATCTAGTAGGCCCAATGCTGGGCCTAACCCATGAGAAGACCAGAATCCAAAAGACACAGGCTGGCAAGCCTGCACTGCATCAATATTTAGCATAGCCAAGACTTGGAAGTAACCAAAATGTCCATCCACAGATGAATGTAAAAAGAAGAAGTGGTCCATGTACACAATGGAATATTCGCCGTGGAAAAGAATGAAACACTGCTCTTTGCAGCACCATAGATGAGCCTAGAGATAATCACAGAACATGAGGTAAGTCGGAAAGCAGACGACAAATATCCTGTGATATCACTCCTAGGTGTTACCTAACAACTGACACATATGAACATATTTCCACAGAGAAAGACTCCCACAGACTTAGAAAACAAACTATGGTTATCTTAAGGGAGAAGTGGGAGGAATGGATACATTAAGATTAGGGTTACCATAGGTATACAAATACATATTAAACACATGTATCAAACAGACCGACCATATACCAAGGGAGGTCTACTGAACGCTCTGTAATAATTTACACGGGGGCTTGCCTGGTGGCACCGTGGTTAAGAATCCTCCTGCCAATGCAGGGGACACAGGTTCGATCCCTGGTTCGGGAAGATCCCACATGCTGCAGAGCAACTAAGCCCGTGCACCACAACTAATGAGCCTACGCTCTGGAGCCCATGAGCCATAACTACTGAGACCAGGTGCCACAACTACTGAAGCCCGCACGCCTAGAGCCCGTGTTCCGCAACAAAAGAAGCCACTACGGTGAGAAGCCCGTGCACCGCACCGGAGAGTAGCCCCCGCTCACCGCAACTAGAGAAAGCCCACAGGCAGCAAAGAAGATCCAACTCAGCCAAAAACAAATAAATAAGTAAAATAAATTTATTTAAACAAATAATAGTAATTTACATGGGCAGAGGATCTGTACATGAATAAATATATATAATGTTCAATTGAACCTGATTGTGTACACCTACAACAAACACTATTCTACTCATTACCCCAATTTAAAAAATTAAAACCACGAACAGCAATTAATGAGACATAAAGTTACTGGGGTTGTCTCTGGCCCATTCCATTCTCATTTACAACCTAGGAACACGACTTTCAGGAAGGCTCAGCTGCCCTAGTAACCAGATTTGGGGATGGAGAAATGCTGCCGCCTTGTTTCCGGTTCCCACAAGAGCAGCTTTAAACACTGGGCTAACGGTCACTTAAGATGCACAGTAATTGTAGGGCTGTAAATGACACGTGTCCTCAAAAAATGACCTGGGGTAGGTAATGGCCAAAAAAGTTCACAACACGGAAAATTTTTCAAGAAAACGGTTTCAAGAGGTAAGTGTTACTCACACTGTTATTTAAAAAAAAGAAGAACATGGATAAAAGCTCAATATCAGGAATTATTGGTTGGATGCAAATCCAAAATACAAAAAGATTTCACCACCCAATATTCAAAATGCCATCCGTAAACAGTCTACAAACAATGAATGCTGATGGGTTGGTGGAGAAATGCATACCCACTATGCTGTTGGTTGGACGTAAACTGGTAACAGCTAATCACGAGAACAGAATGGAGCTGCGTTTAAAAGGTAAAGAAATTGAGCTACCATACAATGCGGCCGATCCCCTAATGGGCCTATCACCTAAGAAGACCAGAATCGGAAAGACACAGACAGGCAAACATGCACTGTAGCAATATTTACAATAGCCAAGACATTCAAGCAAACAAAATGTCCATCAATAGATAAATGGACAAAAAAGAAGTGGTGGACGTACCAAATGGAATATTAGCCTCAGAAAAAATAAATGAACAATGCCGTTTTCAGGACTACAGATGAGACTAGAAATAATCATATTAGGTTAAGTAAGTCAAAAGGGAATGACAAATATCCTATGATATCATTTATACATGTTATCCTAAGATTGCTACCAATGAACATATTTCCACAGAAAAAGAAACTCACAGACTTAGAAAACAAATGAATGGTTAACCAAAATGAAAGGTGGGAGGATGGACAAATTAGGATTATGGAGCTAACAAACATATACGAATGTATGTTAAGTGTATATAAACATACAACACATGAACTGTATGAATTATATAATCACCAATATATATAAAATATATAATGACAAAACACCTACCATATACCAAGGGAGGTCTACTCAACATTCTGTAATAACATACATGGTAACAGCATCCGAAGAACAACAGACATATGTATGAATCATTGAGCAGATTCTGTACAGCCAGCCAATCGTAACACTCTAATCAAATTTACTCTGATAAGAAATAGAAATTAAATTTTAAAAAACAAACATAAGTAAGGAGACGTAAACTTCCGGGGTCTTGTCCCAGCACATTCCACTCTAATTCATAAGCGAGGAACATGACGTCCAGGAAGGCTCTGTTGCCCTAGTAACAAGAGTTGAGAACGTCATAATGCTGCCGCCTTGTGGCTGTTTCCCACAACAGCAGCTTTAAATCCAGTGCTAATGCTTCCCTAATAGTCACAAGGATTGCAGGGGTGTAAATGACACCTGCCCTCAAAATATGCCCTGGGGTAGGGAATAGGCAAGAAAATTCAACACATGACAAATTTTTCAAGAAGTCAATATGAAGAGGGAAGTTGTACTCACTCTTTAAAAAAAAAGCAAAAGAAAAAAATGGACATGCGTAAAGCGCAGTATAAGGAATTATTAGTCACGTGCAAATCCAACCTCCAAAAAGGTTTCAGCTCACACCAGTCAAATGACCATCAGCAAAAAGTCTACAAACTATGAATGCTGAAGGGGTTTTAGAGAACTGTGTACCTTCTAGCTGCTGGTGGGATGTAAAGTGGTAACAGCACTAAGGAAAACTGAATGGAGCTGCTTTAAAAGGTAAAAACTGAGCTACCATATGATGCGGCAGGGCACCTTCATTGCCTATAACCTAAGACCACCAGAAACGGAAAGACAGAGGCAGGCAAATGTGCAATGCAGGAATATTGAAATAGCCAAGACATGGAAGGAAAAAAAGGGTCCATAAACAGATGAATGAACAAAGAAGAAGTGGTATATGGACAGAATGGAATATCAACCACGAAAAAAAATAAAAGAATGGCATATGCAGCACCACAGAGGAGCCTAGAAATAATCACACAATGTGAAGTAAGTCAGAATGCGAAAGACAAATGTCCTATGCTATCACTTATGTTATCTGAAAATTCATAAAAATGAACATATTTCCATAGAAAAAGGCAATCTCAGATTGAGAAGACAAACTGATGGTTAAGCCAAAGAAAAGGTGTGAGGAATGGATATATTAGGATATTGGGGTTAACAAATATATACTAATACATATAAAATATATCATCCCCAAAGACCTACAGAATACCAAGAGTGGTCTACTCAACACTCTGTAATAACCTACATGGAAAAGGACCCAAAGATCAATAGATGTATGTTTATGTGTAAATGAACAAGATTCTGTACACCTACAACAAAAGACATTTTCAATCAAACTTGCTCTGAGAAAAAGTACAACTTAAAGACACAAACAAGAATTAAGGAGGCTAAAACTTATGGGGGTTTGTCCTGGCACATTCCAATCTAATCTGCAACCTAACAGCACAACTTGCAGCAAGGTTCTGTTTCCCTAGCAAGCAGAGATGGCAACGTAGAAATGCTGCCACACTAAGGCCGTTTCCTCAAACAGCAGCTTTAAATCCACTGCTAATGGTCACTAATAGTCACAAGGACTGCAGGGCTGTAAATGACTCATGCCCTCAACAACTGTCCTGGGGTAGGGAATGGCCAAAAAAATCCAAACGCGGCAAATTTTTCAAGAAGGCAATTTGAAGTTGTAAGTTTAGCTCCATCTTTAAACGAATGAAAAGGACATTGATAAACGCAAAACATCAGGAATTATCAGTCGCATGCAAAGCCAATCTACACAAAGGTATCACCTCTCACCGGTCAGAATGACCATCAGCAAAAAGTCAACAAACAATAGATGTTGAAGAAGTTGTGGAGAATAGTGTAACCTCTCGGTCTAAGTGGGATGTAAACTGGTAACAGCCAATAATAGCAACAGAATGGCAGTGCGTTTCAAGGTGAAAATTGAGTTACCATATGATCCGGAAGGCCCACTGTTGGGCCTGTCACCTGTGAAAGCCAGAATCAAAAAGACACAGGATGGAAAATCGTGTATTGCAGCAGTATACACCATGGCCAAGACATGGAAGCAACAAAAATGTCCATCAGCAGATGAGTGGACGAAAAAGTGGTCCATGTACACAATGCAACATTAGACACAGAAAAGAATGAAACAATGCCGGTCGCAGCACCATAGATGAGGCTACAGATAATCACACAACTTGAAGTAAGTCAGGAAGCGACAGCCACATATCCTATGATATCACGTATAGGTGTTATCTAAAAATTCATAGGAAGGAACCTATTTCCACAGAGAAGGACATTGACGTGTTCAGAAAACAAGCTTGTGGTTAGCCAAACGGAAAGGTGTGAGGAATATATAACGGAGCGTATTGGGTTTAACAGACATATGCTAATATTTATAAAATATATAATCATCAGAGACATACCGAATACCAAGAGAGGTCTACACAACTTTCTGTAATAACCTATATGGAACAGGATCCAAACATGAAAAGATATATGTATCAATGAAAGAGATTCTGTACACCTAGAACAAACACAACATTGCAATTAAATTTGCTCGGAGAAAAATGAAAATTAAACTAAGAATACCAACAGCAAATAAGTAGACATAGTTTTGGGGTGTTTGTCCTGGCACATTCCACTCTACTTTACAACCTACAAACAGGACTTCCAGGAAGGCTCTTTTCCCTTAGGAACCAGAGTTGGGAATATAGAAATGCTGCCCCCTTGTGGCCGTTTCCTGCAACAGCAGCTTTAAACCCAGAGCTAATGGTCATGTAATAGTCACAATTACTACAGGGCTCTAAATGACACCTGCCCTCCAAAAACGTACTGGTGCAGGTAATGGCCACAGGAATTCAGAACATGGCAAATTTTTCAAGGAAACAATTTGAAGAGGTAAGTTTCTCTGTTTTACTTTAAAAAAAAGTACGTAGATAAAAGCTCAATATCGGGAATTTTTAGATGCATGCAAATCCAAACTACAAAAAGGTATCACCACCCAACACTCAAAATGTCATCTGTAAAAAGTCTACAAACAATAAACGCTGATGGGTTTTTTATAGAACTGTGTACCCTCAAGTTGCTGGTGGGATGTAATCTGGTAACAGCCAGTAGTGAGAACAGAATGGAGGTGCGTTGAAAGGTAAAAATTGAACTACCATATGATCTAGTAGGCCCAATGCTGGGCCTAACCCATGAGAAGACCAGAATCCAAAAGACACAGGCTGGCAAGCCTGCACTGCATCAATATTTAGCATAGCCAAGACTTGGAAGTAACCAAAATGTCCATCCACAGATGAATGTAAAAAGAAGAAGTGGTCCATGTACACAATGGAATATTCGCCGTGGAAAAGAATGAAACACTGCTCTTTGCAGCACCATAGATGAGCCTAGAGATAATCACAGAACATGAGGTAAGTCGGAAAGCAGACGACAAATATCCTGTGATATCACTCCTAGGTGTTACCTAACAACTGACACATATGAACATATTTCCACAGAGAAAGACTCCCACAGACTTAGAAAACAAACTATGGTTATCTTAAGGGAGAAGTGGGAGGAATGGATACATTAAGATTAGGGTTACCATAGGTATACAAATACATATTAAACACATGTATCAAACAGACCGACCATATACCAAGGGAGGTCTACTGAACGCTCTGTAATAATTTACACGGGGGCTTGCCTGGTGGCACCGTGGTTAAGAATCCTCCTGCCAATGCAGGGGACACAGGTTCGATCCCTGGTTCGGGAAGATCCCACATGCTGCAGAGCAACTAAGCCCGTGCACCACAACTAATGAGCCTACGCTCTGGAGCCCATGAGCCATAACTACTGAGACCAGGTGCCACAACTACTGAAGCCCGCACGCCTAGAGCCCGTGTTCCGCAACAAAAGAAGCCACTACGGTGAGAAGCCCGTGCACCGCACCGGAGAGTAGCCCCCGCTCACCGCAACTAGAGAAAGCCCACAGGCAGCAAAGAAGATCCAACTCAGCCAAAAACAAATAAATAAGTAAAATAAATTTATTTAAAAAAATAATAGTAATTTACATGGGCAGAGGATCTGTACATGAATAAATATATATAATGTTCAATTGAACCTGATTGTGTACACCTACAACAAACACTATTCTACTCATTACCCCAATTTAAAAAATTAAAACCACGAACAGCAATTAATGAGACATAAAGTTACTGGGGTTGTCTCTGGCCCATTCCATTCTCATTTACAACCTAGGAACACGACTTTCTGGAAGGCTCAGCTGCCCTAGTAACCAGATTTGGGGATGGAGAAATGCTGCCGCCTTGTTTCCGGTTCCCACAAGAGCAGCTTTAAACACTGGGCTAACGGTCACTTAAGATGCACAGTAATTGTAGGGCTGTAAATGACACGTGTCCTCAAAAAATGTCCTGGGGTAGGTAATGGCCAAAAAAGTTCACAACACGGAAAATTTTTCAAGAAAACGGTTTCAAGAGGTAAGTGTTACTCACACTGTTATTTAAAAAAAAGAAGAACATGGATAAAAGCTCAATATCAGGAATTATTGGTTGGATGCAAATCCAAAATACAAAAAGATTTCACCACCCAATATTCAAAATGCCATCCGTAAACAGTCTACAAACAATGAATGCTGATGGGTTGGTGGAGAAATGCATACCCACTATGCTGTTGGTTGGACGTAAACTGGTAACAGCTAATCACGAGAACAGAATGGAGCTGCGTTTAAAAGGTAAAGAAATTGAGCTACCATACAATGCGGCCGATCCCCTAATGGGCCTATCACCTAAGAAGACCAGAATCGGAAAGACACAGACAGGCAAACATGCACTGTAGCAATATTTACAATAGCCAAGACATTCAAGCAAACAAAATGTCCATCAATAGATAAATGGACAAAGAAGAAGTGGTGGACGTACCGAATGGAATATTAGCCTCAGAAAAAATAAATGAACAATGCCGTTTCCAGGACTACAGATGAGACTAGAAATAATCATATTAGGTTAAGTAAGTCAAAAGGGAATGACAAATATCCTATGATATCATTTATACATGTTATCCTAAGATTGCTACCAATGAACATATTTCCACAGAAAAAGAAACTCACAGACTTAGAAAACAAATGAATGGTTAACCAAAATGAAAGGTGGGAGGATGGACAAATTAGGATTATGGAGCTAACAAACATATACGAATGTATGTTAAGTGTATATAAACATACAACACATGAACTGTATGAATTATATAATCACCAATATATATAAAATATATAATGACAAAACACCTACCATATACCAAGGGAGGTCTACTCAACATTCTGTAATAACATACATGGTAACAGCATCCGAAGAACAACAGACATATGTATGAATCATTGAGCAGATTCTGTACAGCCAGCCAATCGTAACACTCTAATCAAATTTACTCTGATAAGAAATAGAAATTAAATTTTAAAAAACAAACATAAGTAAGGAGACGTAAACTTCCGGGGTCTTGTCCCAGCACATTCCACTCTAATTCATAAGCGAGGAACATGACGTCCAGGAAGGCTCTGTTGCCCTAGTAACAAGAGTTGAGAACGTCATAATGCTGCCGCCTTGTGGCTGTTTCCCACAACAGCAGCTTTAAATCCAGTGCTAATGCTTCCCTAATAGTCACAAGGATTGCAGGGGTGTAAATGACACCTGCCCTCAAAATATGCCCTGGGGTAGGGAATAGGCAAGAAAATTCAACACATGACAAATTTTTCAAGAAGTCAATATGAAGAGGGAAGTTGTACTCACTCTTTAAAAAAAAAGCAAAAGAAAAAAATGGACATGCGTAAAGCGCAGTATAAGGAATTATTAGTCACGTGCAAATCCAACCTCCAAAAAGGTTTCAGCTCACACCAGTCAAATGACCATCAGCAAAAAGTCTACAAACTATGAATGCTGAAGGGGTTTTAGAGAACTGTGTACCTTCTAGCTGCTGGTGGGATGTAAAGTGGTAACAGCACTAAGGAAAACTGAATGGAGCTGCTTTAAAAGGTAAAAACTGAGCTACCATATGATGCGGCAGGGCACCTTCATTGCCTATAACCTAAGACCACCAGAAACGGAAAGACAGAGGCAGGCAAATGTGCAATGCAGGAATATTGAAATAGCCAAGACATGGAAGGAAAAAAAGGGTCCATAAACAGATGAATGAACAAAGAAGAAGTGGTATATGGACAGAATGGAATATCAACCACGAAAAAAAATAAAAGAATGGCATATGCAGCACCACAGAGGAGCCTAGAAATAATCACACAATGTGAAGTAAGTCAGAATGCGAAAGACAAATGTCCTATGCTATCACTTATGTTATCTGAAAATTCATAAAAATGAACATATTTCCATAGAAAAAGGCAATCTCAGATTGAGAAGACAAACTGATGGTTAAGCCAAAGAAAAGGTGTGAGGAATGGATATATTAGGATATTGGGGTTAACAAATATATACTAATACATATAAAATATATCATCCCCAAAGACCTACAGAATACCAAGAGTGGTCTACTCAACACTCTGTAATAACCTACATGGAAAAGGACCCAAAGATCAATAGATGTATGTTTATGTGTAAATGAACAAGATTCTGTACACCTACAACAAAAGACATTTTCAATCAAACTTGCTCTGAGAAAAAGTACAACTTAAAGACACAAACAAGAATTAAGGAGGCTAAAACTTATGGGGGTTTGTCCTGGCACATTCCAATCTAATCTGCAACCTAACAGCACAACTTGCAGCAAGGTTCTGTTTCCCTAGCAAGCAGAGATGGCAACGTAGAAATGCTGCCACACTAAGGCCGTTTCCTCAAACAGCAGCTTTAAATCCACTGCTAATGGTCACTAATAGTCACAAGGACTGCAGGGCTGTAAATGACTCATGCCCTCAACAACTGTCCTGGGGTAGGGAATGGCCAAAAAAATCCAAACGCGGCAAATTTTTCAAGAAGGCAATTTGAAGTTGTAAGTTTAGCTCCATCTTTAAACGAATGAAAAGGACATTGATAAATGCAAAACATCAGGAATTATCAGTCGCATGCAAATCCAATCTACACAAAGGTATCACCTCTCACCGGTCAGAATGACCATCAGCAAAAAGTCAACAAACAATAGATGTTGAAGAAGTTGTGGAGAATAGTGTAACCTCTCGGTCTAAGTGGGATGTAAACTGGTAACAGCCAATAATAGCAACAGAATGGCAGTGCGTTTCAAGGTGAAAATTGAGTTACCATATGATCCGGAAGGCCCACTGTTGGGCCTGTCACCTGTGAAAGCCAGAATCAAAAAGACACAGGATGGAAAATCGTGTATTGCAGCAGTATACACCATGGCCAAGACATGGAAGCAACAAAAATGTCCATCAGCAGATGAGTGGACGTAAAAGTGGTCCATGTACACAATGCAACATTAGACACAGAAAAGAATGAAACAATGCCGGTCGCAGCACCATAGATGAGGTTACAGATAATCACACAACTTGAAGTAAGTCAGGAAGCGACAGCCACATATCCTATGATATCACGTATAGGTGTTATCTAAAAATTCATAGGAAGGAACCTATTTCCACAGAGAAGGACATTGACGTGTTCAGAAAACAAGCTTGTGGTTAGCCAAACGGAAAGGTGTGAGGAATATATAACGGAGCGTATTGGGTTTAACAGACATATGCTAATATTTATAAAATATATAATCATCAGAGACATACCGAATACCAAGAGAGGTCTACACAACTTTCTGTAATAACCTATATGGAACAGGATCCAAACATGAAAAGATATATGTATCAATGAAAGAGATTCTGTACACCTAGAACAAACACAACATTGCAATTAAATTTGCTCGGAGAAAAATGAAAATTAAACTAAGAATACCAACAGCAAATAAGTAGACATAGTTTTGGGGTGTTTGTCCTGGCACATTCCACTCTACTTTACAACCTACAAACAGGACTTCCAGGAAGGCTCTTTTCCCTTAGTAACCAGAGTTGGGAATATAGAAATGCTGCCCCCTTGTGGCCGTTTCCTGCAACAGCAGCTTTAAACCCAGAGCTAATGGTCATGTAATAGTCACAATTACTATAGGGCTCTAAATGACACCTGCCCTCCAAAAACGTACTGGTGCAGGTAATGGCCACAGGAATTCAGAACATGGCAAATTTTTCAAGGAAACAATTTGAAGAGGTAAGTTTCTCTGTTTTACTTTAAAAAAAAGTACGTAGATAAAAGCTCAATATCGGGAATTTTTAGATGCATGCAAATCCAAACTACAAAAAGGTATCACCACCCAACACTCAAAATGTCATCTGTAAAAAGTCTACAAACAATAAACGCTGAAGGGTTTTTTATAGAACTGTGTACCCTCAAGTTGCTGGTGGGATGTAATCTGGTAACAGCCAGTAGTGAGAACAGAATGGAGGTGCGTTGAAAGGTAAAAATTGAACTACCATATGATCTAGTAGGCCCAATGCTGGGCCTAACCCATGAGAAGACCAGAATCCAAAAGACACAGGCTGGCAAGCCTGCACTGCATCAATATTTAGCATAGCCAAGACTTGGAAGTAACCAAAATGTCCATCCACAGATGAATGTAAAAAGAAGAAGTGGTCCATGTACACAATGGAATATTCGCCGTGGAAAAGAATGAAACACTGCTCTTTGCAGCACCATAGATGAGCCTAGAGATAATCACAGAACATGAGGTAAGTCGGAAAGCAGACGACAAATATCCTGTGATATCACTCCTAGGTGTTACCTAACAACTGACACATATGAACATATTTCCACAGAGAAAGACTCCCACAGACTTAGAAAACAAACTATGGTTATCTTAAGGGAGAAGTGGGAGGAATGGATACATTAAGATTAGGGTTACCATAGGTATACAAATACATATTAAACACATGTATCAAACAGACCGACCATATACCAAGGGAGGTCTACTGAACGCTCTGTAATAATTTACACGGGGGCTTGCCTGGTGGCACCGTGGTTAAGAATCCTCCTGCCAATGCAGGGGACACAGGTTCGATCCCTGGTTCGGGAAGATCCCACATGCTGCAGAGCAACTAAGCCCGTGCACCACAACTAATGAGCCTACGCTCTGGAGCCCATGAGCCATAACTACTGAGACCAGGTGCCACAACTACTGAAGCCCGCACGCCTAGAGCCCGTGTTCCGCAACAAAAGAAGCCACTACGGTGAGAAGCCCGTGCACCGCACCGGAGAGTAGCCCCCGCTCACCGCAACTAGAGAAAGCCCACAGGCAGCAAAGAAGATCCAACTCAGCCAAAAACAAATAAATAAGTAAAATAAATTTATTTAAAAAAATAATAGTAATTTACATGGGCAGAGGATCTGTACATGAATAAATATATATAATGTTCAATTGAACCTGATTGTGTACACCTACAACAAACACTATTCTACTCATTACCCCAATTTAAAAAATTAAAACCACGAACAGCAATTAATGAGACATAAAGTTACTGGGGTTGTCTCTGGCCCATTCCATTCTCATTTACAACCTAGGAACACGACTTTCTGGAAGGCTCAGCTGCCCTAGTAACCAGATTTGGGGATGGAGAAATGCTGCCGCCTTGTTTCCGGTTCCCACAAGAGCAGCTTTAAACACTGGGCTAACGGTCACTTAAGATGCACAGTAATTGTAGGGCTGTAAATGACACGTGTCCTCAAAAAATGTCCTGGGGTAGGTAATGGCCAAAAAAGTTCACAACACGGAAAATTTTTCAAGAAAACGGTTTCAAGAGGTAAGTGTTACTCACACTGTTATTTTAAAAAAAGAAGAACATGGATAAAAGCTCAATATCAGGAATTATTGGTTGGATGCAAATCCAAAATACAAAAAGATTTCACCACCCAATATTCAAAATGCCATCCGTAAACAGTCTACAAACAATGAATGCTGATGGGTTGGTGGAGAAATGCATACCCACTATGCTGTTGGTTGGACGTAAACTGGTAACAGCTAATCACGAGAACAGAATGGAGCTGCGTTTAAAAGGTAAAGAAATTGAGCTACCATACAATGCGGCCGATCCCCTAATGGGCCTATCACCTAAGAAGACCAGAATCGGAAAGACACAGACAGGCAAACATGCACTGTAGCAATATTTACAATAGCCAAGACATTCAAGCAAACAAAATGTCCATCAATAGATAAATGGACAAAGAAGAAGTGGTGGACGTACCGAATGGAATATTAGCCTCAGAAAAAATAAATGAACAATGCCGTTTCCAGGACTACAGATGAGACTAGAAATAATCATATTAGGTTAAGTAAGTCAAAAGGGAATGACAAATATCCTATGATATCATTTATACATGTTATCCTAAGATTGCTACCAATGAACATATTTCCACAGAAAAAGAAACTCACAGACTTAGAAAACAAATGAATGGTTAACCAAAATGAAAGGTGGGAGGATGGACAAATTAGGATTATGGAGCTAACAAACATATACGAATGTATGTTAAGTGTATATAAACATACAACACATGAACTGTATGAATTATATAATCACCAATATATAGAAAATATATAATGACAAAACACCTACCATATACCAAGGGAGGTCTACTCAACATTCTGTAATAACATACATGGTAACAGCATCCGAAGAACAACAGACATATGTATGAATCATTGAGCAGATTCTGTACAGCCAGCCAATCGTAACACTCTAATCAAATTTACTCTGATAAGAAATAGAAATTAAATTTTAAAAAACAAACATAAGTAAGGAGACGTAAACTTCCGGGGTCTTGTCCCAGCACATTCCACTCTAATTCATAAGCGAGGAACATGACGTCCAGGAAGGCTCTGTTGCCCTAGTAACAAGAGTTGAGAACGTCATAATGCTGCCGCCTTGTGGCTGTTTCCCACAACAGCAGCTTTAAATCCAGTGCTAATGCTTCCCTAATAGTCACAAGGATTGCAGGGATGTAAATGACACCTGCCCTCAAAATATGCCCTGGGGTAGGGAATAGGCAAGAAAATTCAACACATGACAAATTTTTCAAGAAGTCAATATGAAGAGGGAAGTTGTACTCACTCTTTAAAAAAAAGCAAAAGAAAAAAATGGACATGCGTAAAGCGCAGTATAAGGAATTATTAGTCACGTGCAAATCCAACCTCCAAAAAGGTTTCAGCTCACACCAGTCAAATGACCATCAGCAAAAAGTCTACAAACTATGAATGCTGAAGGGGTTTTAGAGAACTCTGTACCTTCTAGCTGCTGGTGGGATGTAAAGTGGTAACAGCACTAAGGAAAACTGAATGGAGCTGCTTTAAAAGGTAAAAACTGAGCTACCATATGATGCGGCAGGGCACCTTCATTGCCTATAACCTAAGACCACCAGAAACGGAAAGACAGAGGCAGGCAAATGTGCAATGCAGGAATATTGAAATAGCCAAGACATGGAAGGAAAAAAAGGGTCCATAAACAGATGAATGAACAAAGAAGAAGTGGTATATGGACAGAATGGAATATCAACCACGAAAAAAAATAAAAGAATGGCATATGCAGCACCACAGAGGAGCCTAGAAATAATCACACAATGTGAAGTAAGTCAGAATGCGAAAGACAAATGTCCTATGCTATCACTTATGTTATCTGAAAATTCATAAAAATGAACATATTTCCATAGAAAAAGGCAATCTCAGATTGAGAAGACAAACTGATGGTTAAGCCAAAGAAAAGGTGTGAGGAATGGATATATTAGGATATTGGGGTTAACAAATATATACTAATACATATAAAATATATCATCCCCAAAGACCTACAGAATACCAAGAGTGGTCTACTCAACACTCTGTAATAACCTACATGGAAAAGGACCCAAAGATCAATAGATGTATGTTTATGTGTAAATGAACAAGATTCTGTACACCTACAACAAAAGACATTTTCAATCAAACTTGCTCTGAGAAAAAGTACAACTTAAAGACACAAACAAGAATTAAGGAGGCTAAAACTTATGGGGGTTTGTCCTGGCACATTCCAATCTAATCTGCAACCTAACAGCACAACTTGCAGCAAGGTTCTGTTTCCCTAGCAAGCAGAGATGGCAACGTAGAAATGCTGCCACACTAAGGCCGTTTCCTCAAACAGCAGCTTTAAATCCACTGCTAATGGTCACTAATAGTCACAAGGACTGCAGGGCTGTAAATGACTCATGCCCTCAACAACTGTCCTGGGGTAGGGAATGGCCAAAAAAATCCAAACGCGGCAAATTTTTCAAGAAGGCAATTTGAAGTTGTAAGTTTAGCTCCATCTTTAAACGAATGAAAAGGACATTGATAAACGCAAAACATCAGGAATTATCAGTCGCATGCAAAGCCAATCTACACAAAGGTATCACCTCTCACCGGTCAGAATGACCATCAGCAAAAAGTCAACAAACAATAGATGTTGAAGAAGTTGTGGAGAATAGTGTAACCTCTCGGTCTAAGTGGGATGTAAACTGGTAACAGCCAATAATAGCAACAGAATGGCAGTGCGTTTCAAGGTGAAAATTGAGTTACCATATGATCCGGAAGGCCCACTGTTGGGCCTGTCACCTGTGAAAGCCAGAATCAAAAAGACACAGGATGGAAAATCGTGTATTGCAGCAGTATACACCATGGCCAAGACATGGAAGCAACAAAAATGTCCATCAGCAGATGAGTGGACGTAAAAGTGGTCCATGTACACAATGCAACATTAGACACAGAAAAGAATGAAACAATGCCGGTCGCAGCACCATAGATGAGGTTACAGATAATCACACAACTTGAAGTAAGTCAGGAAGCGACAGCCACATATCCTATGATATCACGTATAGGTGTTATCTAAAAATTCATAGGAAGGAACCTATTTCCACAGAGAAGGACATTGACGTGTTCAGAAAACAAGCTTGTGGTTAGCCAAACGGAAAGGTGTGAGGAATATATAACGGAGCGTATTGGGTTTAACAGACATATGCTAATATTTATAAAATATATAATCATCAGAGACATACCGAATACCAAGAGAGGTCTACACAACTTTCTGTAATAACCTATATGGAACAGGATCCAAACATGAAAAGATATATGTATCAATGAAAGAGATTCTGTACACCTAGAACAAACACAACATTGCAATTAAATTTGCTCGGAGAAAAATGAAAATTAAACTAAGAATACCAACAGCAAATAAGTAGACATAGTTTTGGGGTGTTTGTCCTGGCACATTCCACTCTACTTTACAACCTACAAACAGGACTTCCAGGAAGGCTCTTTTCCCTTAGTAACCAGAGTTGGGAATATAGAAATGCTGCCCCCTTGTGGCCGTTTCCTGCAACAGCAGCTTTAAACCCAGAGCTAATGGTCATGTAATAGTCACAATTACTATAGGGCTCTAAATGACACCTGCCCTCAAAAAACGTACTGGTGCAGGTAATGGCCACAGGAATTCAGAACATGGCAAATTTTTCAAGGAAACAATTTGAAGAGGTAAGTTTCTCTGTTTTACTTTAAAAAAAGTACGTAGATAAAAGCTCAATATCGGGAATTTTTAGATGCATGCAAATCCAAACTACAAAAAGGTATCACCACCCAACACTCAAAATGTCATCTGTAAAAAGTCTACAAACAATAAACGCTGAAGGGTTTTTTATAGAACTGTGTACCCTCAAGTTGCTGGTGGGATGTAATCTGGTAACAGCCAGTAGTGAGAACAGAATGGAGGTGCGTTGAAAGGTAAAAATTGAACTACCATATGATCTAGTAGGCCCAATGCTGGGCCTAACCCATGAGAAGACCAGAATCCAAAAGACACAGGCTGGCAAGCCTGCACTGCATCAATATTTAGCATAGCCAAGACTTGGAAGTAACCAAAATGTCCATCCACAGATGAATGTAAAAAGAAGAAGTGGTCCATGTACACAATGGAATATTCGCCGTGGAAAAGAATGAAACACTGCTCTTTGCAGCACCATAGATGAGCCTAGAGATAATCACAGAACATGAGGTAAGTCGGAAAGCAGACGACAAATATCCTGTGATATCACTCCTAGGTGTTACCTAACAACTGACACATATGAACATATTTCCACAGAGAAAGACTCCCACAGACTTAGAAAACAAACTATGGTTATCTTAAGGGAGAAGTGGGAGGAATGGATACATTAAGATTAGGGTTACCATAGGTATACAAATACATATTAAACACATGTATCAAACAGACCGACCATATACCAAGGGAGGTCTACTGAACGCTCTGTAATAATTTACACGGGGGCTTGCCTGGTGGCACCGTGGTTAAGAATCCTCCTGCCAATGCAGGGGACACAGGTTCGATCCCTGGTTCGGGAAGATCCCACATGCTGCAGAGCAACTAAGCCCGTGCACCACAACTAATGAGCCTACGCTCTGGAGCCCATGAGCCATAACTACTGAGACCAGGTGCCACAACTACTGAAGCCCGCACGCCTAGAGCCCGTGTTCCGCAACAAAAGAAGCCACTACGGTGAGAAGCCCGTGCACCGCACCGGAGAGTAGCCCCCGCTCACCGCAACTAGAGAAAGCCCACAGGCAGCAAAGAAGATCCAACTCAGCCAAAAACAAATAAATAAGTAAAATAAATTTATTTAAAAAAATAATAGTAATTTACATGGGCAGAGGATCTGTACATGAATAAATATATATAATGTTCAATTGAACCTGATTGTGTACACCTACAACAAACACTATTCTACTCATTACCCCAATTTAAAAAATTAAAACCACGAACAGCAATTAATGAGACATAAAGTTACTGGGGTTGTCTCTGGCCCATTCCATTCTCATTTACAACCTAGGAACACGACTTTCTGGAAGGCTCAGCTGCCCTAGTAACCAGATTTGGGGATGGAGAAATGCTGCCGCCTTGTTTCCGGTTCCCACAAGAGCAGCTTTAAACACTGGGCTAACGGTCACTTAAGATGCACAGTAATTGTAGGGCTGTAAATGACACGTGTCCTCAAAAAATGTCCTGGGGTAGGTAATGGCCAAAAAAGTTCACAACACGGAAAATTTTTCAAGAAAACGGTTTCAAGAGGTAAGTGTTACTCACACTGTTATTTTAAAAAAAGAAGAACATGGATAAAAGCTCAATATCAGGAATTATTGGTTGGATGCAAATCCAAAATACAAAAAGATTTCACCACCCAATATTCAAAATGCCATCCGTAAACAGTCTACAAACAATGAATGCTGATGGGTTGGTGGAGAAATGCATACCCACTATGCTGTTGGTTGGACGTAAACTGGTAACAGCTAATCACGAGAACAGAATGGAGCTGCGTTTAAAAGGTAAAGAAATTGAGCTACCATACAATGCGGCCGATCCCCTAATGGGCCTATCACCTAAGAAGACCAGAATCGGAAAGACACAGACAGGCAAACATGCACTGTAGCAATATTTACAATAGCCAAGACATTCAAGCAAACAAAATGTCCATCAATAGATAAATGGACAAAGAAGAAGTGGTGGACGTACCGAATGGAATATTAGCCTCAGAAAAAATAAATGAACAATGCCGTTTCCAGGACTACAGATGAGACTAGAAATAATCATATTAGGTTAAGTAAGTCAAAAGGGAATGACAAATATCCTATGATATCATTTATACATGTTATCCTAAGATTGCTACCAATGAACATATTTCCACAGAAAAAGAAACTCACAGACTTAGAAAACAAATGAATGGTTAACCAAAATGAAAGGTGGGAGGATGGACAAATTAGGATTATGGAGCTAACAAACATATACGAATGTATGTTAAGTGTATATAAACATACAACACATGAACTGTATGAATTATATAATCACCAATATATAGAAAATATATAATGACAAAACACCTACCATATACCAAGGGAGGTCTACTCAACATTCTGTAATAACATACATGGTAACAGCATCCGAAGAACAACAGACATATGTATGAATCATTGAGCAGATTCTGTACAGCCAGCCAATCGTAACACTCTAATCAAATTTACTCTGATAAGAAATAGAAATTAAATTTTAAAAAACAAACATAAGTAAGGAGACGTAAACTTCCGGGGTCTTGTCCCAGCACATTCCACTCTAATTCATAAGCGAGGAACATGACGTCCAGGAAGGCTCTGTTGCCCTAGTAACAAGAGTTGAGAACGTCATAATGCTGCCGCCTTGTGGCTGTTTCCCACAACAGCAGCTTTAAATCCAGTGCTAATGCTTCCCTAATAGTCACAAGGATTGCAGGGATGTAAATGACACCTGCCCTCAAAATATGCCCTGGGGTAGGGAATAGGCAAGAAAATTCAACACATGACAAATTTTTCAAGAAGTCAATATGAAGAGGGAAGTTGTACTCACTCTTTAAAAAAAAGCAAAAGAAAAAAATGGACATGCGTAAAGCGCAGTATAAGGAATTATTAGTCACGTGCAAATCCAACCTCCAAAAAGGTTTCAGCTCACACCAGTCAAATGACCATCAGCAAAAAGTCTACAAACTATGAATGCTGAAGGGGTTTTAGAGAACTCTGTACCTTCTAGCTGCTGGTGGGATGTAAAGTGGTAACAGCACTAAGGAAAACTGAATGGAGCTGCTTTAAAAGGTAAAAACTGAGCTACCATATGATGCGGCAGGGCACCTTCATTGCCTATAACCTAAGACCACCAGAAACGGAAAGACAGAGGCAGGCAAATGTGCAATGCAGGAATATTGAAATAGCCAAGACATGGAAGGAAAAAAAGGGTCCATAAACAGATGAATGAACAAAGAAGAAGTGGTATATGGACAGAATGGAATATCAACCACGAAAAAAAATAAAAGAATGGCATATGCAGCACCACAGAGGAGCCTAGAAATAATCACACAATGTGAAGTAAGTCAGAATGCGAAAGACAAATGTCCTATGCTATCACTTATGTTATCTGAAAATTCATAAAAATGAACATATTTCCATAGAAAAAGGCAATCTCAGATTGAGAAGACAAACTGATGGTTAAGCCAAAGAAAAGGTGTGAGGAATGGATATATTAGGATATTGGGGTTAACAAATATATACTAATACATATAAAATATATCATCCCCAAAGACCTACAGAATACCAAGAGTGGTCTACTCAACACTCTGTAATAACCTACATGGAAAAGGACCCAAAGATCAATAGATGTATGTTTATGTGTAAATGAACAAGATTCTGTACACCTACAACAAAAGACATTTTCAATCAAACTTGCTCTGAGAAAAAGTACAACTTAAAGACACAAACAAGAATTAAGGAGGCTAAAACTTATGGGGGTTTGTCCTGGCACATTCCAATCTAATCTGCAACCTAACAGCACAACTTGCAGCAAGGTTCTGTTTCCCTAGCAAGCAGAGATGGCAACGTAGAAATGCTGCCACACTAAGGCCGTTTCCTCAAACAGCAGCTTTAAATCCACTGCTAATGGTCACTAATAGTCACAAGGACTGCAGGGCTGTAAATGACTCATGCCCTCAACAACTGTCCTGGGGTAGGGAATGGCCAAAAAAATCCAAACGCGGCAAATTTTTCAAGAAGGCAATTTGAAGTTGTAAGTTTAGCTCCATCTTTAAACGAATGAAAAGGACATTGATAAACGCAAAACATCAGGAATTATCAGTCGCATGCAAAGCCAATCTACACAAAGGTATCACCTCTCACCGGTCAGAATGACCATCAGCAAAAAGTCAACAAACAATAGATGTTGAAGAAGTTGTGGAGAATAGTGTAACCTCTCGGTCTAAGTGGGATGTAAACTGGTAACAGCCAATAATAGCAACAGAATGGCAGTGCGTTTCAAGGTGAAAATTGAGTTACCATATGATCCGGAAGGCCCACTGTTGGGCCTGTCACCTGTGAAAGCCAGAATCAAAAAGACACAGGATGGAAAATCGTGTATTGCAGCAGTATACACCATGGCCAAGACATGGAAGCAACAAAAATGTCCATCAGCAGATGAGTGGACGAAAAAGTGGTCCATGTACACAATGCAACATTAGACACAGAAAAGAATGAAACAATGCCGGTCGCAGCACCATAGATGAGGCTACAGATAATCACACAACTTGAAGTAAGTCAGGAAGCGACAGCCACATATCCTATGATATCACGTATAGGTGTTATCTAAAAATTCATAGGAAGGAACCTATTTCCACAGAGAAGGACATTGACGTGTTCAGAAAACAAGCTTGTGGTTAGCCAAACGGAAAGGTGTGAGGAATATATAACGGAGCGTATTGGGTTTAACAGACATATGCTAATATTTATAAAATATATAATCATCAGAGACATACCGAATACCAAGAGAGGTCTACACAACTTTCTGTAATAACCTATATGGAACAGGATCCAAACATGAAAAGATATATGTATCAATGAAAGAGATTCTGTACACCTAGAACAAACACAACATTGCAATTAAATTTGCTCGGAGAAAAATGAAAATTAAACTAAGAATACCAACAGCAAATAAGTAGACATAGTTTTGGGGTGTTTGTCCTGGCACATTCCACTCTACTTTACAACCTACAAACAGGACTTCCAGGAAGGCTCTTTTCCCTTAGTAACCAGAGTTGGGAATATAGAAATGCTGCCCCCTTGTGGCCGTTTCCTGCAACAGCAGCTTTAAACCCAGAGCTAATGGTCATGTAATAGTCACAATTACTATAGGGCTCTAAATGACACCTGCCCTCAAAAAACGTACTGGTGCAGGTAATGGCCACAGGAATTCAGAACATGGCAAATTTTTCAAGGAAACAATTTGAAGAGGTAAGTTTCTCTGTTTTACTTTAAAAAAAAGTACGTAGATAAAAGCTCAATATCGGGAATTTTTAGATGCATGCAAATCCAAACTACAAAAAGGTATCACCACCCAACACTCAAAATGTCATCTGTAAAAAGTCTACAAACAATAAACGCTGAAGGGTTTTTTATAGAACTGTGTACCCTCAAGTTGCTGGTGGGATGTAATCTGGTAACAGCCAGTAGTGAGAACAGAATGGAGGTGCGTTGAAAGGTAAAAATTGAACTACCATATGATCTAGTAGGCCCAATGCTGGGCCTAACCCATGAGAAGACCAGAATCCAAAAGACACAGGCTGGCAAGCCTGCACTGCATCAATATTTAGCATAGCCAAGACTTGGAAGTAACCAAAATGTCCATCCACAGATGAATGTAAAAAGAAGAAGTGGTCCATGTACACAATGGAATATTCGCCGTGGAAAAGAATGAAACACTGCTCTTTGCAGCACCATAGATGAGCCTAGAGATAATCACAGAACATGAGGTAAGTCGGAAAGCAGACGACAAATATCCTGTGATATCACTCCTAGGTGTTACCTAACAACTGACACATATGAACATATTTCCACAGAGAAAGACTCCCACAGACTTAGAAAACAAACTATGGTTATCTTAAGGGAGAAGTGGGAGGAATGGATACATTAAGATTAGGGTTACCATAGGTATACAAATACATATTAAACACATGTATCAAACAGACCGACCATATACCAAGGGAGGTCTACTGAACGCTCTGTAATAATTTACACGGGGGCTTGCCTGGTGGCACCGTGGTTAAGAATCCTCCTGCCAATGCAGGGGACACAGGTTCGATCCCTGGTTCGGGAAGATCCCACATGCTGCAGAGCAACTAAGCCCGTGCACCACAACTAATGAGCCTACGCTCTGGAGCCCATGAGCCATAACTACTGAGACCAGGTGCCACAACTACTGAAGCCCGCACACCTAGAGCCCGTGTTCCGCAACAAAAGAAGCCACTACGGTGAGAAGCCCGTGCACCGCACCGGAGAGTAGCCCCCGCTCACCGCAACTAGAGAAAGCCCACAGGCAGCAAAGAAGATCCAACTCAGCCAAAAACAAATAAATAAGTAAAATAAATTTATTTAAAAAAATAATAGTAATTTACATGGGCAGAGGATCTGTACATGAATAAATATATATAATGTTCAATTGAACCTGATTGTGTACACCTACAACAAACACTATTCTACTCATTACCCCAATTTAAAAAATTAAAACCACGAACAGCAATTAATGAGACATAAAGTTACTGGGGTTGTCTCTGGCCCATTCCATTCTCATTTACAACCTAGGAACACGACTTTCTGGAAGGCTCAGCTGCCCTAGTAACCAGATTTGGGGATGGAGAAATGCTGCCGCCTTGTTTCCGGTTCCCACAAGAGCAGCTTTAAACACTGGGCTAACGGTCACTTAAGATGCACAGTAATTGTAGGGCTGTAAATGACACGTGTCCTCAAAAAATGTCCTGGGGTAGGTAATGGCCAAAAAAGTTCACAACACGGAAAATTTTTCAAGAAAACGGTTTCAAGAGGTAAGTGTTACTCACACTGTTATTTTAAAAAAAGAAGAACATGGATAAAAGCTCAATATCAGGAATTATTGGTTGGATGCAAATCCAAAATACAAAAAGATTTCACCACCCAATATTCAAAATGCCATCCGTAAACAGTCTACAAACAATGAATGCTGATGGGTTGGTGGAGAAATGCATACCCACTATGCTGTTGGTTGGACGTAAACTGGTAACAGCTAATCACGAGAACAGAATGGAGCTGCGTTTAAAAGGTAAAGAAATTGAGCTACCATACAATGCGGCCGATCCCCTAATGGGCCTATCACCTAAGAAGACCAGAATCGGAAAGACACAGACAGGCAAACATGCACTGTAGCAATATTTACAATAGCCAAGACATTCAAGCAAACAAAATGTCCATCAATAGATAAATGGACAAAGAAGAAGTGGTGGACGTACCGAATGGAATATTAGCCTCAGAAAAAATAAATGAACAATGCCGTTTCCAGGACTACAGATGAGACTAGAAATAATCATATTAGGTTAAGTAAGTCAAAAGGGAATGACAAATATCCTATGATATCATTTATACATGTTATCCTAAGATTGCTACCAATGAACATATTTCCACAGAAAAAGAAACTCACAGACTTAGAAAACAAATGAATGGTTAACCAAAATGAAAGGTGGGAGGATGGACAAATTAGGATTATGGAGCTAACAAACATATACGAATGTATGTTAAGTGTATATAAACATACAACACATGAACTGTATGAATTATATAATCACCAATATATATAAAATATATAATGACAAAACACCTACCATATACCAAGGGAGGTCTACTCAACATTCTGTAATAACATACATGGTAACAGCATCCGAAGAACAACAGACATATGTATGAATCATTGAGCAGATTCTGTACAGCCAGCCAATCGTAACACTCTAATCAAATTTACTCTGATAAGAAATAGAAATTAAATTTTAAAAAACAAACATAAGTAAGGAGACGTAAACTTCCGGGGTCTTGTCCCAGCACATTCCACTCTAATTCATAAGCGAGGAACATGACGTCCAGGAAGGCTCTGTTGCCCTAGTAACAAGAGTTGAGAACGTCATAATGCTGCCGCCTTGTGGCTGTTTCCCACAACAGCAGCTTTAAATCCAGTGCTAATGCTTCCCTAATAGTCACAAGGATTGCAGGGATGTAAATGACACCTGCCCTCAAAATATGCCCTGGGGTAGGGAATAGGCAAGAAAATTCAACACATGACAAATTTTTCAAGAAGTCAATATGAAGAGGGAAGTTGTACTCACTCTTTAAAAAAAAAGCAAAAGAAAAAAATGGACATGCGTAAAGCGCAGTATAAGGAATTATTAGTCACGTGCAAATCCAACCTCCAAAAAGGTTTCAGCTCACACCAGTCAAATGACCATCAGCAAAAAGTCTACAAACTATGAATGCTGAAGGGGTTTTAGAGAACTGTGTACCTTCTAGCTGCTGGTGGGATGTAAAGTGGTAACAGCACTAAGGAAAACTGAATGGAGCTGCTTTAAAAGGTAAAAACTGAGCTACCATATGATGCGGCAGGGCACCTTCATTGCCTATAACCTAAGACCACCAGAAACGGAAAGACAGAGGCAGGCAAATGTGCAATGCAGGAATATTGAAATAGCCAAGACATGGAAGGAAAAAAAGGGTCCATAAACAGATGAATGAACAAAGAAGAAGTGGTATATGGACAGAATGGAATATCAACCACGAAAAAAAATAAAAGAATGGCATATGCAGCACCACAGAGGAGCCTAGAAATAATCACACAATGTGAAGTAAGTCAGAATGCGAAAGACAAATGTCCTATGCTATCACTTATGTTATCTGAAAATTCATAAAAATGAACATATTTCCATAGAAAAAGGCAATCTCAGATTGAGAAGACAAACTGATGGTTAAGCCAAAGAAAAGGTGTGAGGAATGGATATATTAGGATATTGGGGTTAACAAATATATACTAATACATATAAAATATATCATCCCCAAAGACCTACAGAATACCAAGAGTGGTCTACTCAACACTCTGTAATAACCTACATGGAAAAGGACCCAAAGATCAATAGATGTATGTTTATGTGTAAATGAACAAGATTCTGTACACCTACAACAAAAGACATTTTCAATCAAACTTGCTCTGAGAAAAAGTACAACTTAAAGACACAAACAAGAATTAAGGAGGCTAAAACTTATGGGGGTTTGTCCTGGCACATTCCAATCTAATCTGCAACCTAACAGCACAACTTGCAGCAAGGTTCTGTTTCCCTAGCAAGCAGAGATGGCAACGTAGAAATGCTGCCACACTAAGGCCGTTTCCTCAAACAGCAGCTTTAAATCCACTGCTAATGGTCACTAATAGTCACAAGGACTGCAGGGCTGTAAATGACTCATGCCCTCAACAACTGTCCTGGGGTAGGGAATGGCCAAAAAAATCCAAACGCGGCAAATTTTTCAAGAAGGCAATTTGAAGTTGTAAGTTTAGCTCCATCTTTAAACGAATGAAAAGGACATTGATAAATGCAAAACATCAGGAATTATCAGTCGCATGCAAAGCCAATCTACACAAAGGTATCACCTCTCACCGGTCAGAATGACCATCAGCAAAAAGTCAACAAACAATAGATGTTGAAGAAGTTGTGGAGAATAGTGTAACCTCTCGGTCTAAGTGGGATGTAAACTGGTAACAGCCAATAATAGCAACAGAATGGCAGTGCGTTTCAAGGTGAAAATTGAGTTACCATATGATCCGGAAGGCCCACTGTTGGGCCTGTCACCTGTGAAAGCCAGAATCAAAAAGACACAGGATGGAAAATCGTGTATTGCAGCAGTATACACCATGGCCAAGACATGGAAGCAACAAAAATGTCCATCAGCAGATGAGTGGACGAAAAAGTGGTCCATGTACACAATGCAACATTAGACACAGAAAAGAATGAAACAATGCCGGTCGCAGCACCATAGATGAGGCTACAGATAATCACACAACTTGAAGTAAGTCAGGAAGCGACAGCCACATATCCTATGATATCACGTATAGGTGTTATCTAAAAATTCATAGGAAGGAACCTATTTCCACAGAGAAGGACATTGACGTGTTCAGAAAACAAGCTTGTGGTTAGCCAAACGGAAAGGTGTGAGGAATATATAACGGAGCGTATTGGGTTTAACAGACATATGCTAATATTTATAAAATATATAATCATCAGAGACATACCGAATACCAAGAGAGGTCTACACAACTTTCTGTAATAACCTATATGGAACAGGATCCAAACATGAAAAGATATATGTATCAATGAAAGAGATTCTGTACACCTAGAACAAACACAACATTGCAATTAAATTTGCTCGGAGAAAAATGAAAATTAAACTAAGAATACCAACAGCAAATAAGTAGACATAGTTTTGGGGTGTTTGTCCTGGCACATTCCACTCTACTTTACAACCTACAAACAGGACTTCCAGGAAGGCTCTTTTCCCTTAGTAACCAGAGTTGGGAATATAGAAATGCTGCCCCCTTGTGGCCGTTTCCTGCAACAGCAGCTTTAAACCCAGAGCTAATGGTCATGTAATAGTCACAATTACTATAGGGCTCTAAATGACACCTGCCCTCAAAAAACGTACTGGTGCAGGTAATGGCCACAGGAATTCAGAACATGGCAAATTTTTCAAGGAAACAATTTGAAGAGGTAAGTTTCTCTGTTTTACTTTAAAAAAAAGTACGTAGATAAAAGCTCAATATCGGGAATTTTTAGATGCATGCAAATCCAAACTACAAAAAGGTATCACCACCCAACACTCAAAATGTCATCTGTAAAAAGTCTACAAACAATAAACGCTGATGGGTTTTTTATAGAACTGTGTACCCTCAAGTTGCTGGTGGGATGTAATCTGGTAACAGCCAGTAGTGAGAACAGAATGGAGGTGCGTTGAAAGGTAAAAATTGAACTACCATATGATCTAGTAGGCCCAATGCTGGGCCTAACCCATGAGAAGACCAGAATCCAAAAGACACAGGCTGGCAAGCCTGCACTGCATCAATATTTAGCATAGCCAAGACTTGGAAGTAACCAAAATGTCCATCCACAGATGAATGTAAAAAGAAGAAGTGGTCCATGTACACAATGGAATATTCGCCGTGGAAAAGAATGAAACACTGCTCTTTGCAGCACCATAGATGAGCCTAGAGATA
Source organism: Balaenoptera ricei (assembly GCF_028023285.1). Lineage (NCBI taxonomy): Eukaryota > Metazoa > Chordata > Mammalia > Artiodactyla > Balaenopteridae > Balaenoptera > Balaenoptera ricei. The sequence goes on along the minus strand of NC_082639.1, from coordinate 128,190,654 downwards.
ATCACAGAACATGAGGTAAGTCGGAAAGCAGACGACAAATATCCTGTGATATCACTCCTAGGTGTTACCTAACAACTGACACATATGAACATATTTCCACAGAGAAAGACTCCCACAGACTTAGAAAACAAACTATGGTTATCTTAAGGGAGAAGTGGGAGGAATGGATACATTAAGATTAGGGTTACCATAGGTATACAAATACATATTAAACACATGTATCAAACAGACCGACCATATACCAAGGGAGGTCTACTGAACGCTCTGTAATAATTTACACGGGGGCTTGCCTGGTGGCACCGTGGTTAAGAATCCTCCTGCCAATGCAGGGGACACAGGTTCGATCCCTGGTTCGGGAAGATCCCACATGCTGCAGAGCAACTAAGCCCGTGCACCACAACTAATGAGCCTACGCTCTGGAGCCCATGAGCCATAACTACTGAGACCAGGTGCCACAACTACTGAAGCCCGCACGCCTAGAGCCCGTGTTCCGCAACAAAAGAAGCCACTACGGTGAGAAGCCCGTGCACCGCACCGGAGAGTAGCCCCCGCTCACCGCAACTAGAGAAAGCCCACAGGCAGCAAAGAAGATCCAACTCAGCCAAAAACAAATAAATAAGTAAAATAAATTTATTTAAACAAATAATAGTAATTTACATGGGCAGAGGATCTGTACATGAATAAATATATATAATGTTCAATTGAACCTGATTGTGTACACCTACAACAAACACTATTCTACTCATTACCCCAATTTAAAAAATTAAAACCACGAACAGCAATTAATGAGACATAAAGTTACTGGGGTTGTCTCTGGCCCATTCCATTCTCATTTACAACCTAGGAACACGACTTTCAGGAAGGCTCAGCTGCCCTAGTAACCAGATTTGGGGATGGAGAAATGCTGCCGCCTTGTTTCCGGTTCCCACAAGAGCAGCTTTAAACACTGGGCTAACGGTCACTTAAGATGCACAGTAATTGTAGGGCTGTAAATGACACGTGTCCTCAAAAAATGACCTGGGGTAGGTAATGGCCAAAAAAGTTCACAACACGGAAAATTTTTCAAGAAAACGGTTTCAAGAGGTAAGTGTTACTCACACTGTTATTTAAAAAAAAGAAGAACATGGATAAAAGCTCAATATCAGGAATTATTGGTTGGATGCAAATCCAAAATACAAAAAGATTTCACCACCCAATATTCAAAATGCCATCCGTAAACAGTCTACAAACAATGAATGCTGATGGGTTGGTGGAGAAATGCATACCCACTATGCTGTTGGTTGGACGTAAACTGGTAACAGCTAATCACGAGAACAGAATGGAGCTGCGTTTAAAAGGTAAAGAAATTGAGCTACCATACAATGCGGCCGATCCCCTAATGGGCCTATCACCTAAGAAGACCAGAATCGGAAAGACACAGACAGGCAAACATGCACTGTAGCAATATTTACAATAGCCAAGACATTCAAGCAAACAAAATGTCCATCAATAGATAAATGGACAAAGAAGAAGTGGTGGACGTACCAAATGGAATATTAGCCTCAGAAAAAATAAATGAACAATGCCGTTTTCAGGACTACAGATGAGACTAGAAATAATCATATTAGGTTAAGTAAGTCAAAAGGGAATGACAAATATCCTATGATATCATTTATACATGTTATCCTAAGATTGCTACCAATGAACATATTTCCACAGAAAAAGAAACTCACAGACTTAGAAAACAAATGAATGGTTAACCAAAATGAAAGGTGGGAGGATGGACAAATTAGGATTATGGAGCTAACAAACATATACGAATGTATGTTAAGTGTATATAAACATACAACACATGAACTGTATGAATTATATAATCACCAATATATATAAAATATATAATGACAAAACACCTACCATATACCAAGGGAGGTCTACTCAACATTCTGTAATAACATACATGGTAACAGCATCCGAAGAACAACAGACATATGTATGAATCATTGAGCAGATTCTGTACAGCCAGCCAATCGTAACACTCTAATCAAATTTACTCTGATAAGAAATAGAAATTAAATTTTAAAAAACAAACATAAGTAAGGAGACGTAAACTTCCGGGGTCTTGTCCCAGCACATTCCACTCTAATTCATAAGCGAGGAACATGACGTCCAGGAAGGCTCTGTTGCCCTAGTAACAAGAGTTGAGAACGTCATAATGCTGCCGCCTTGTGGCTGTTTCCCACAACAGCAGCTTTAAATCCAGTGCTAATGCTTCCCTAATAGTCACAAGGATTGCAGGGATGTAAATGACACCTGCCCTCAAAATATGCCCTGGGGTAGGGAATAGGCAAGAAAATTCAACACATGACAAATTTTTCAAGAAGTCAATATGAAGAGGGAAGTTGTACTCACTCTTTAAAAAAAAAGCAAAAGAAAAAAATGGACATGCGTAAAGCGCAGTATAAGGAATTATTAGTCACATGCAAATCCAACCTCCAAAAAGGTTTCAGCTCACACCAGTCAAATGACCATCAGCAAAAAGTCTACAAACTATGAATGCTGAAGGGGTTTTAGAGAACTGTGTACCTTCTAGCTGCTGGTGGGATGTAAAGTGGTAACAGCACTAAGGAAAACTGAATGGAGCTGCTTTAAAAGGTAAAAACTGAGCTACCATATGATGCGGCAGGGCACCTTCATTGCCTATAACCTAAGACCACCAGAAACGGAAAGACAGAGGCAGGCAAATGTGCAATGCAGGAATATTGAAATAGCCAAGACATGGAAGGAAAAAAAGGGTCCATAAACAGATGAATGAACAAAGAAGAAGTGGTATATGGACAGAATGGAATATCAACCACGAAAAAAAATAAAAGAATGGCATATGCAGCACCACAGAGGAGCCTAGAAATAATCACACAATGTGAAGTAAGTCAGAATGCGAAAGACAAATGTCCTATGCTATCACTTATGTTATCTGAAAATTCATAAAAATGAACATATTTCCATAGAAAAAGGCAATCTCAGATTGAGAAGACAAACTGATGGTTAAGCCAAAGAAAAGGTGTGAGGAATGGATATATTAGGATATTGGGGTTAACAAATATATACTAATACATATAAAATATATCATCCCCAAAGACCTACAGAATACCAAGAGTGGTCTACTCAACACTCTGTAATAACCTACATGGAAAAGGACCCAAAGATCAATAGATGTATGTTTATGTGTAAATGAACAAGATTCTGTACACCTACAACAAAAGACATTTTCAATCAAACTTGCTCTGAGAAAAAGTACAACTTAAAGACACAAACAAGAATTAAGGAGGCTAAAACTTATGGGGGTTTGTCCTGGCACATTCCAATCTAATCTGCAACCTAACAGCACAACTTGCAGCAAGGTTCTGTTTCCCTAGCAAGCAGAGATGGCAACGTAGAAATGCTGCCACACTAAGGCCGTTTCCTCAAACAGCAGCTTTAAATCCACTGCTAATGGTCACTAATAGTCACAAGGACTGCAGGGCTGTAAATGACTCATGCCCTCAACAACTGTCCTGGGGTAGGGAATGGCCAAAAAAATCCAAACGCGGCAAATTTTTCAAGAAGGCAATTTGAAGTTGTAAGTTTAGCTCCATCTTTAAACGAATGAAAAGGACATTGATAAACGCAAAACATCAGGAATTATCAGTCGCATGCAAAGCCAATCTACACAAAGGTATCACCTCTCACCGGTCAGAATGACCATCAGCAAAAAGTCAACAAACAATAGATGTTGAAGAAGTTGTGGAGAATAGTGTAACCTCTCGGTCTAAGTGGGATGTAAACTGGTAACAGCCAATAATAGCAACAGAATGGCAGTGCGTTTCAAGGTGAAAATTGAGTTACCATATGATCCGGAAGGCCCACTGTTGGGCCTGTCACCTGTGAAAGCCAGAATCAAAAAGACACAGGATGGAAAATCGTGTATTGCAGCAGTATACACCATGGCCAAGACATGGAAGCAACAAAAATGTCCATCAGCAGATGAGTGGACGAAAAAGTGGTCCATGTACACAATGCAACATTAGACACAGAAAAGAATGAAACAATGCCGGTCGCAGCACCATAGATGAGGCTACAGATAATCACACAACTTGAAGTAAGTCAGGAAGCGACAGCCACATATCCTATGATATCACGTATAGGTGTTATCTAAAAATTCATAGGAAGGAACCTATTTCCACAGAGAAGGACATTGACGTGTTCAGAAAACAAGCTTGTGGTTAGCCAAACGGAAAGGTGTGAGGAATATATAACGGAGCGTATTGGGTTTAACAGACATATGCTAATATTTATAAAATATATAATCATCAGAGACATACCGAATACCAAGAGAGGTCTACACAACTTTCTGTAATAACCTATATGGAACAGGATCCAAACATGAAAAGATATATGTATCAATGAAAGAGATTCTGTACACCTAGAACAAACACAACATTGCAATTAAATTTGCTCGGAGAAAAATGAAAATTAAACTAAGAATACCAACAGCAAATAAGTAGACATAGTTTTGGGGTGTTTGTCCTGGCACATTCCACTCTACTTTACAACCTACAAACAGGACTTCCAGGAAGGCTCTTTTCCCTTAGTAACCAGAGTTGGGAATATAGAAATGCTGCCCCCTTGTGGCCGTTTCCTGCAACAGCAGCTTTAAACCCAGAGCTAATGGTCATGTAATAGTCACAATTACTATAGGGCTCTAAATGACACCTGCCCTCAAAAAACGTACTGGTGCAGGTAATGGCCACAGGAATTCAGAACATGGCAAATTTTTCAAGGAAACAATTTGAAGAGGTAAGTTTCTCTGTTTTACTTTAAAAAAAAGTACGTAGATAAAAGCTCAATATCGGGAATTTTTAGATGCATGCAAATCCAAACTACAAAAAGGTATCACCACCCAACACTCAAAATGTCATCTGTAAAAAGTCTACAAACAATAAACGCTGAAGGGTTTTTTATAGAACTGTGTACCCTCAAGTTGCTGGTGGGATGTAATCTGGTAACAGCCAGTAGTGAGAACAGAATGGAGGTGCGTTGAAAGGTAAAAATTGAACTACCATATGATCTAGTAGGCCCAATGCTGGGCCTAACCCATGAGAAGACCAGAATCCAAAAGACACAGGCTGGCAAGCCTGCACTGCATCAATATTTAGCATAGCCAAGACTTGGAAGTAACCAAAATGTCCATCCACAGATGAATGTAAAAAGAAGAAGTGGTCCATGTACACAATGGAATATTCGCCGTGGAAAAGAATGAAACACTGCTCTTTGCAGCACCATAGATGAGCCTAGAGATAATCACAGAACATGAGGTAAGTCGGAAAGCAGACGACAAATATCCTGTGATATCACTCCTAGGTGTTACCTAACAACTGACACATATGAACATATTTCCACAGAGAAAGACTCCCACAGACTTAGAAAACAAACTATGGTTATCTTAAGGGAGAAGTGGGAGGAATGGATACATTAAGATTAGGGTTACCATAGGTATACAAATACATATTAAACACATGTATCAAACAGACCGACCATATACCAAGGGAGGTCTACTGAACGCTCTGTAATAATTTACACGGGGGCTTGCCTGGTGGCACCGTGGTTAAGAATCCTCCTGCCAATGCAGGGGACACAGGTTCGATCCCTGGTTCGGGAAGATCCCACATGCTGCAGAGCAACTAAGCCCGTGCACCACAACTAATGAGCCTACGCTCTGGAGCCCATGAGCCATAACTACTGAGACCAGGTGCCACAACTACTGAAGCCCGCACGCCTAGAGCCCGTGTTCCGCAACAAAAGAAGCCACTACGGTGAGAAGCCCGTGCACCGCACCGGAGAGTAGCCCCCGCTCACCGCAACTAGAGAAAGCCCACAGGCAGCAAAGAAGATCCAACTCAGCCAAAAACAAATAAATAAGTAAAATAAATTTATTTAAAAAAATAATAGTAATTTACATGGGCAGAGGATCTGTACATGAATAAATATATATAATGTTCAATTGAACCTGATTGTGTACACCTACAACAAACACTATTCTACTCATTACCCCAATTTAAAAAATTAAAACCACGAACAGCAATTAATGAGACATAAAGTTACTGGGGTTGTCTCTGGCCCATTCCATTCTCATTTACAACCTAGGAACACGACTTTCTGGAAGGCTCAGCTGCCCTAGTAACCAGATTTGGGGATGGAGAAATGCTGCCGCCTTGTTTCCGGTTCCCACAAGAGCAGCTTTAAACACTGGGCTAACGGTCACTTAAGATGCACAGTAATTGTAGGGCTGTAAATGACACGTGTCCTCAAAAAATGTCCTGGGGTAGGTAATGGCCAAAAAAGTTCACAACACGGAAAATTTTTCAAGAAAACGGTTTCAAGAGGTAAGTGTTACTCACACTGTTATTTTAAAAAAAGAAGAACATGGATAAAAGCTCAATATCAGGAATTATTGGTTGGATGCAAATCCAAAATACAAAAAGATTTCACCACCCAATATTCAAAATGCCATCCGTAAACAGTCTACAAACAATGAATGCTGATGGGTTGGTGGAGAAATGCATACCCACTATGCTGTTGGTTGGACGTAAACTGGTAACAGCTAATCACGAGAACAGAATGGAGCTGCGTTTAAAAGGTAAAGAAATTGAGCTACCATACAATGCGGCCGATCCCCTAATGGGCCTATCACCTAAGAAGACCAGAATCGGAAAGACACAGACAGGCAAACATGCACTGTAGCAATATTTACAATAGCCAAGACATTCAAGCAAACAAAATGTCCATCAATAGATAAATGGACAAAGAAGAAGTGGTGGACGTACCGAATGGAATATTAGCCTCAGAAAAAATAAATGAACAATGCCGTTTCCAGGACTACAGATGAGACTAGAAATAATCATATTAGGTTAAGTAAGTCAAAAGGGAATGACAAATATCCTATGATATCATTTATACATGTTATCCTAAGATTGCTACCAATGAACATATTTCCACAGAAAAAGAAACTCACAGACTTAGAAAACAAATGAATGGTTAACCAAAATGAAAGGTGGGAGGATGGACAAATTAGGATTATGGAGCTAACAAACATATACGAATGTATGTTAAGTGTATATAAACATACAACACATGAACTGTATGAATTATATAATCACCAATATATATAAAATATATAATGACAAAACACCTACCATATACCAAGGGAGGTCTACTCAACATTCTGTAATAACATACATGGTAACAGCATCCGAAGAACAACAGACATATGTATGAATCATTGAGCAGATTCTGTACAGCCAGCCAATCGTAACACTCTAATCAAATTTACTCTGATAAGAAATAGAAATTAAATTTTAAAAAACAAACATAAGTAAGGAGACGTAAACTTCCGGGGTCTTGTCCCAGCACATTCCACTCTAATTCATAAGCGAGGAACATGACGTCCAGGAAGGCTCTGTTGCCCTAGTAACAAGAGTTGAGAACGTCATAATGCTGCCGCCTTGTGGCTGTTTCCCACAACAGCAGCTTTAAATCCAGTGCTAATGCTTCCCTAATAGTCACAAGGATTGCAGGGATGTAAATGACACCTGCCCTCAAAATATGCCCTGGGGTAGGGAATAGGCAAGAAAATTCAACACATGACAAATTTTTCAAGAAGTCAATATGAAGAGGGAAGTTGTACTCACTCTTTAAAAAAAAAGCAAAAGAAAAAAATGGACATGCGTAAAGCGCAGTATAAGGAATTATTAGTCACGTGCAAATCCAACCTCCAAAAAGGTTTCAGCTCACACCAGTCAAATGACCATCAGCAAAAAGTCTACAAACTATGAATGCTGAAGGGGTTTTAGAGAACTGTGTACCTTCTAGCTGCTGGTGGGATGTAAAGTGGTAACAGCACTAAGGAAAACTGAATGGAGCTGCTTTAAAAGGTAAAAACTGAGCTACCATATGATGCGGCAGGGCACCTTCATTGCCTATAACCTAAGACCACCAGAAACGGAAAGACAGAGGCAGGCAAATGTGCAATGCAGGAATATTGAAATAGCCAAGACATGGAAGGAAAAAAAGGGTCCATAAACAGATGAATGAACAAAGAAGAAGTGGTATATGGACAGAATGGAATATCAACCACGAAAAAAAATAAAAGAATGGCATATGCAGCACCACAGAGGAGCCTAGAAATAATCACACAATGTGAAGTAAGTCAGAATGCGAAAGACAAATGTCCTATGCTATCACTTATGTTATCTGAAAATTCATAAAAATGAACATATTTCCATAGAAAAAGGCAATCTCAGATTGAGAAGACAAACTGATGGTTAAGCCAAAGAAAAGGTGTGAGGAATGGATATATTAGGATATTGGGGTTAACAAATATATACTAATACATATAAAATATATCATCCCCAAAGACCTACAGAATACCAAGAGTGGTCTACTCAACACTCTGTAATAACCTACATGGAAAAGGACCCAAAGATCAATAGATGTATGTTTATGTGTAAATGAACAAGATTCTGTACACCTACAACAAAAGACATTTTCAATCAAACTTGCTCTGAGAAAAAGTACAACTTAAAGACACAAACAAGAATTAAGGAGGCTAAAACTTATGGGGGTTTGTCCTGGCACATTCCAATCTAATCTGCAACCTAACAGCACAACTTGCAGCAAGGTTCTGTTTCCCTAGCAAGCAGAGATGGCAACGTAGAAATGCTGCCACACTAAGGCCGTTTCCTCAAACAGCAGCTTTAAATCCACTGCTAATGGTCACTAATAGTCACAAGGACTGCAGGGCTGTAAATGACTCATGCCCTCAACAACTGTCCTGGGGTAGGGAATGGCCAAAAAAATCCAAACGCGGCAAATTTTTCAAGAAGGCAATTTGAAGTTGTAAGTTTAGCTCCATCTTTAAACGAATGAAAAGGACATTGATAAATGCAAAACATCAGGAATTATCAGTCGCATGCAAATCCAATCTACACAAAGGTATCACCTCTCACCGGTCAGAATGACCATCAGCAAAAAGTCAACAAACAATAGATGTTGAAGAAGTTGTGGAGAATAGTGTAACCTCTCGGTCTAAGTGGGATGTAAACTGGTAACAGCCAATAATAGCAACAGAATGGCAGTGCGTTTCAAGGTGAAAATTGAGTTACCATATGATCCGGAAGGCCCACTGTTGGGCCTGTCACCTGTGAAAGCCAGAATCAAAAAGACACAGGATGGAAAATCGTGTATTGCAGCAGTATACACCATGGCCAAGACATGGAAGCAACAAAAATGTCCATCAGCAGATGAGTGGACGAAAAAGTGGTCCATGTACACAATGCAACATTAGACACAGAAAAGAATGAAACAATGCCGGTCGCAGCACCATAGATGAGGCTACAGATAATCACACAACTTGAAGTAAGTCAGGAAGCGACAGCCACATATCCTATGATATCACGTATAGGTGTTATCTAAAAATTCATAGGAAGGAACCTATTTCCACAGAGAAGGACATTGACGTGTTCAGAAAACAAGCTTGTGGTTAGCCAAACGGAAAGGTGTGAGGAATATATAACGGAGCGTATTGGGTTTAACAGACATATGCTAATATTTATAAAATATATAATCATCAGAGACATACCGAATACCAAGAGAGGTCTACACAACTTTCTGTAATAACCTATATGGAACAGGATCCAAACATGAAAAGATATATGTATCAATGAAAGAGATTCTGTACACCTAGAACAAACACAACATTGCAATTAAATTTGCTCGGAGAAAAATGAAAATTAAACTAAGAATACCAACAGCAAATAAGTAGACATAGTTTTGGGGTGTTTGTCCTGGCACATTCCACTCTACTTTACAACCTACAAACAGGACTTCCAGGAAGGCTCTTTTCCCTTAGTAACCAGAGTTGGGAATATAGAAATGCTGCCCCCTTGTGGCCGTTTCCTGCAACAGCAGCTTTAAACCCAGAGCTAATGGTCATGTAATAGTCACAATTACTATAGGGCTCTAAATGACACCTGCCCTCAAAAAACGTACTGGTGCAGGTAATGGCCACAGGAATTCAGAACATGGCAAATTTTTCAAGGAAACAATTTGAAGAGGTAAGTTTCTCTGTTTTACTTTAAAAAAAAGTACGTAGATAAAAGCTCAATATCGGGAATTTTTAGATGCATGCAAATCCAAACTACAAAAAGGTATCACCACCCAACACTCAAAATGTCATCTGTAAAAAGTCTACAAACAATAAACGCTGATGGGTTTTTTATAGAACTGTGTACCCTCAAGTTGCTGGTGGGATGTAATCTGGTAACAGCCAGTAGTGAGAACAGAATGGAGGTGCGTTGAAAGGTAAAAATTGAACTACCATATGATCTAGTAGGCCCAATGCTGGGCCTAACCCATGAGAAGACCAGAATCCAAAAGACACAGGCTGGCAAGCCTGCACTGCATCAATATTTAGCATAGCCAAGACTTGGAAGTAACCAAAATGTCCATCCACAGATGAATGTAAAAAGAAGAAGTGGTCCATGTACACAATGGAATATTCGCCGTGGAAAAGAATGAAACACTGCTCTTTGCAGCACCATAGATGAGCCTAGAGATAATCACAGAACATGAGGTAAGTCGGAAAGCAGACGACAAATATCCTGTGATATCACTCCTAGGTGTTACCTAACAACTGACACATATGAACATATTTCCACAGAGAAAGACTCCCACAGACTTAGAAAACAAACTATGGTTATCTTAAGGGAGAAGTGGGAGGAATGGATACATTAAGATTAGGGTTACCATAGGTATACAAATACATATTAAACACATGTATCAAACAGACCGACCATATACCAAGGGAGGTCTACTGAACGCTCTGTAATAATTTACACGGGGGCTTGCCTGGTGGCACCGTGGTTAAGAATCCTCCTGCCAATGCAGGGGACACAGGTTCGATCCCTGGTTCGGGAAGATCCCACATGCTGCAGAGCAACTAAGCCCGTGCACCACAACTAATGAGCCTACGCTCTGGAGCCCATGAGCCATAACTACTGAGACCAAGTGCCACAACTACTGAAGCCCGCACGCCTAGAGCCCGTGTTCCGCAACAAAAGAAGCCACTACGGTGAGAAGCCCGTGCACCGCACCGGAGAGTAGCCCCCGCTCACCGCAACTAGAGAAAGCCCACAGGCAGCAAAGAAGATCCAACTCAGCCAAAAACAAATAAATAAGTAAAATAAATTTATTTAAAAAAATAATAGTAATTTACATGGGCAGAGGATCTGTACATGAATAAATATATATAATGTTCAATTGAACCTGATTGTGTACACCTACAACAAACACTATTCTACTCATTACCCCAATTTAAAAAATTAAAACCACGAACAGCAATTAATGAGACATAAAGTTACTGGGGTTGTCTCTGGCCCATTCCATTCTCATTTACAACCTAGGAACACGACTTTCTGGAAGGCTCAGCTGCCCTAGTAACCAGATTTGGGGATGGAGAAATGCTGCCGCCTTGTTTCCGGTTCCCACAAGAGCAGCTTTAAACACTGGGCTAACGGTCACTTAAGATGCACAGTAATTGTAGGGCTGTAAATGACACGTGTCCTCAAAAAATGACCTGGGGTAGGTAATGGCCAAAAAAGTTCACAACACGGAAAATTTTTCAAGAAAACGGTTTCAAGAGGTAAGTGTTACTCACACTGTTATTTAAAAAAAAGAAGAACATGGATAAAAGCTCAATATCAGGAATTATTGGTTGGATGCAAATCCAAAATACAAAAAGATTTCACCACCCAATATTCAAAATGCCATCCGTAAACAGTCTACAAACAATGAATGCTGATGGGTTGGTGGAGAAATGCATACCCACTATGCTGTTGGTTGGACGTAAACTGGTAACAGCTAATCACGAGAACAGAATGGAGCTGCGTTTAAAAGGTAAAGAAATTGAGCTACCATACAATGCGGCCGATCCCCTAATGGGCCTATCACCTAAGAAGACCAGAATCGGAAAGACACAGACAGGCAAACATGCACTGTAGCAATATTTACAATAGCCAAGACATTCAAGCAAACAAAATGTCCATCAATAGATAAATGGACAAAGAAGAAGTGGTGGACGTACCAAATGGAATATTAGCCTCAGAAAAAATAAATGAACAATGCCGTTTTCAGGACTACAGATGAGACTAGAAATAATCATATTAGGTTAAGTAAGTCAAAAGGGAATGACAAATATCCTATGATATCATTTATACATGTTATCCTAAGATTGCTACCAATGAACATATTTCCACAGAAAAAGAAACTCACAGACTTAGAAAACAAATGAATGGTTAACCAAAATGAAAGGTGGGAGGATGGACAAATTAGGATTATGGAGCTAACAAACATATACGAATGTATGTTAAGTGTATATAAACATACAACACATGAACTGTATGAATTATATAATCACCAATATATATAAAATATATAATGACAAAACACCTACCATATACCAAGGGAGGTCTACTCAACATTCTGTAATAACATACATGGTAACAGCATCCGAAGAACAACAGACATATGTATGAATCATTGAGCAGATTCTGTACAGCCAGCCAATCGTAACACTCTAATCAAATTTACTCTGATAAGAAATAGAAATTAAATTTTAAAAAACAAACATAAGTAAGGAGACGTAAACTTCCGGGGTCTTGTCCCAGCACATTCCACTCTAATTCATAAGCGAGGAACATGACGTCCAGGAAGGCTCTGTTGCCCTAGTAACAAGAGTTGAGAACGTCATAATGCTGCCGCCTTGTGGCTGTTTCCCACAACAGCAGCTTTAAATCCAGTGCTAATGCTTCCCTAATAGTCACAAGGATTGCAGGGATGTAAATGACACCTGCCCTCAAAATATGCCCTGGGGTAGGGAATAGGCAAGAAAATTCAACACATGACAAATTTTTCAAGAAGTCAATATGAAGAGGGAAGTTGTACTCACTCTTTAAAAAAAAAGCAAAAGAAAAAAATGGACATGCGTAAAGCGCAGTATAAGGAATTATTAGTCACATGCAAATCCAACCTCCAAAAAGGTTTCAGCTCACACCAGTCAAATGACCATCAGCAAAAAGTCTACAAACTATGAATGCTGAAGGGGTTTTAGAGAACTGTGTACCTTCTAGCTGCTGGTGGGATGTAAAGTGGTAACAGCACTAAGGAAAACTGAATGGAGCTGCTTTAAAAGGTAAAAACTGAGCTACCATATGATGCGGCAGGGCACCTTCATTGCCTATAACCTAAGACCACCAGAAACGGAAAGACAGAGGCAGGCAAATGTGCAATGCAGGAATATTGAAATAGCCAAGACATGGAAGGAAAAAAAGGGTCCATAAACAGATGAATGAACAAAGAAGAAGTGGTATATGGACAGAATGGAATATCAACCACGAAAAAAAATAAAAGAATGGCATATGCAGCACCACAGAGGAGCCTAGAAATAATCACACAATGTGAAGTAAGTCAGAATGCGAAAGACAAATGTCCTATGCTATCACTTATGTTATCTGAAAATTCATAAAAATGAACATATTTCCATAGAAAAAGGCAATCTCAGATTGAGAAGACAAACTGATGGTTAAGCCAAAGAAAAGGTGTGAGGAATGGATATATTAGGATATTGGGGTTAACAAATATATACTAATACATATAAAATATATCATCCCCAAAGACCTACAGAATACCAAGAGTGGTCTACTCAACACTCTGTAATAACCTACATGGAAAAGGACCCAAAGATCAATAGATGTATGTTTATGTGTAAATGAACAAGATTCTGTACACCTACAACAAAAGACATTTTCAATCAAACTTGCTCTGAGAAAAAGTACAACTTAAAGACACAAACAAGAATTAAGGAGGCTAAAACTTATGGGGGTTTGTCCTGGCACATTCCAATCTAATCTGCAACCTAACAGCACAACTTGCAGCAAGGTTCTGTTTCCCTAGCAAGCAGAGATGGCAACGTAGAAATGCTGCCACACTAAGGCCGTTTCCTCAAACAGCAGCTTTAAATCCACTGCTAATGGTCACTAATAGTCACAAGGACTGCAGGGCTGTAAATGACTCATGCCCTCAACAACTGTCCTGGGGTAGGGAATGGCCAAAAAAATCCAAACGCGGCAAATTTTTCAAGAAGGCAATTTGAAGTTGTAAGTTTAGCTTCATCTTTAAACGAATGAAAAGGACATTGATAAACGCAAAACATCAGGAATTATCAGTCGCATGCAAAGCCAATCTACACAAAGGTATCACCTCTCACCGGTCAGAATGACCATCAGCAAAAAGTCAACAAACAATAGATGTTGAAGAAGTTGTGGAGAATAGTGTAACCTCTCGGTCTAAGTGGGATGTAAACTGGTAACAGCCAATAATAGGAACAGAATGGCAGTGCGTTTCAAGGTGAAAATTGAGTTACCATATGATCCGGAAGGCCCACTGTTGGGCCTGTCACCTGTGAAAGCCAGAATCAAAAAGACACAGGATGGAAAATCGTGTATTGCAGCAGTATACACCATGGCCAAGACATGGAAGCAACAAAAATGTCCATCAGCAGATGAGTGGACGAAAAAGTGGTCCATGTACACAATGCAACATTAGACACAGAAAAGAATGAAACAATGCCGGTCGCAGCACCATAGATGAGGCTACAGATAATCACACAACTTGAAGTAAGTCAGGAAGCGACAGACACATATCCTATGATATCACGTATAGGTGTTATCTAAAAATTCATAGGAAGGAACCTATTTCCACAGAGAAGGACATTGACGTGTTCAGAAAACAAGCTTGTGGTTAGCCAGACGGAAAGGTGTGAGGAATATATAACGGAGCGTATTGGGTTTAACAGACATATGCTAATATTTATAAAATATATAATCATCAGAGACATACCGAATACCAAGAGAGGTCTACACAACTTTCTGTAATAACCTATATGGAACAGGATCCAAACATGAAAAGATATATGTATCAATGAAAGAGATTCTGTACACCTAGAACAAACACAACATTGCAATTAAATTTGCTCGGAGAAAAATGAAAATTAAACTAAGAATACCAACAGCAAATAAGTAGACATAGTTTTGGGGTGTTTGTCCTGGCACATTCCACTCTACTTTACAACCTACAAACAGGACTTCCAGGAAGGCTCTTTTCCCTTAGTAACCAGAGTTGGGAATATAGAAATGCTGCCCCCTTGTGGCCGTTTCCTGCAACAGCAGCTTTAAACCCAGAGCTAATGGTCATGTAATAGTCACAATTACTATAGGGCTCTAAATGACACCTGCCCTCAAAAAACGTACTGGTGCAGGTAATGGCCACAGGAATTCAGAACATGGCAAATTTTTCAAGGAAACAATTTGAAGAGGTAAGTTTCTCTGTTTTACTTTAAAAAAAAGTACGTAGATAAAAGCTCAATATCGGGAATTTTTAGATGCATGCAAATCCAAACTACAAAAAGGTATCACCACCCAACACTCAAAATGTCATCTGTAAAAAGTCTACAAACAATAAACGCTGATGGGTTTTTTATAGAACTGTGTACCCTCAAGTTGCTGGTGGGATGTAATCTGGTAACAGCCAGTAGTGAGAACAGAATGGAGGTGCGTTGAAAGGTAAAAATTGAACTACCATATGATCTAGTAGGCCCAATGCTGGGCCTAACCCATGAGAAGACCAGAATCCAAAAGACACAGGCTGGCAAGCCTGCACTGCATCAATATTTAGCATAGCCAAGACTTGGAAGTAACCAAAATGTCCATCCACAGATGAATGTAAAAAGAAGAAGTGGTCCATGTACACAATGGAATATTCGCCGTGGAAAAGAATGAAACACTGCTCTTTGCAGCACCATAGATGAGCCTAGAGATAATCACAGAACATGAGGTAAGTCGGAAAGCAGATGACAAATATCCTGTGATATCACTCCTAGGTGTTACCTAACAACTGACACATATGAACATATTTCCACAGAGAAAGACTCCCACAGACTTAGAAAACAAACTATGGTTATCTTAAGGGAGAAGTGGGAGGAATGGATACATTAAGATTAGGGTTACCATAGGTATACAAATACATATTAAACACATGTATCAAACAGACCGACCATATACCAAGGGAGGTCTACTGAACGCTCTGTAATAATTTACACGGGGGCTTGCCTGGTGGCACCGTGGTTAAGAATCCTCCTGCCAATGCAGGGGACACAGGTTCGATCCCTGGTTCGGGAAGATCCCACATGCTGCAGAGCAACTAAGCCCGTGCACCACAACTAATGAGCCTACGCTCTGGAGCCCATGAGCCATAACTACTGAGACCAGGTGCCACAACTACTGAAGCCCGCACGCCTAGAGCCCGTGTTCCGCAACAAAAGAAGCCACTACGGTGAGAAGCCCGTGCACCGCACCGGAGAGTAGCCCCCGCTCACCGCAACTAGAGAAAGCCCACAGGCAGCAAAGAAGATCCAACTCAGCCAAAAACAAATAAATAAGTAAAATAAATTTATTTAAACAAATAATAGTAATTTACATGGGCAGAGGATCTGTACATGAATAAATATATATAATGTTCAATTGAACCTGATTGTGTACACCTACAACAAACACTATTCTACTCATTACCCCAATTTAAAAAATTAAAACCACGAACAGCAATTAATGAGACATAAAGTTACTGGGGTTGTCTCTGGCCCATTCCATTCTCATTTACAACCTAGGAACACGACTTTCAGGAAGGCTCAGCTGCCCTAGTAACCAGATTTGGGGATGGAGAAATGCTGCCGCCTTGTTTCCGGTTCCCACAAGAGCAGCTTTAAACACTGGGCTAACGGTCACTTAAGATGCACAGTAATTGTAGGGCTGTAAATGACACGTGGCCTCAAAAAATGTCCTGGGGTAGGTAATGGCCAAAAAAGTTCACAACACGGAAAATTTTTCAAGAAAACGGTTTCAAGAGGTAAGTGTTATTCACACTGTTATTTTAAAAAAAGAAGAACATGGATAAAAGCTCAATATCAGGAATTATTGGTTGGATGCAAATCCAAAATACAAAAAGATTTCACCACCCAATATTCAAAATGCCATCCGTAAACAGTCTACAAACAATGAATGCTGATGGGTTGGTGGAGAAATGCATACCCACTATGCTGTTGGTTGGACGTAAACTGGTAACAGCTAATCACGAGAACAGAATGGAGCTGCGTTTAAAAGGTAAAGAAATTGAGCTACCATACAATGCGGCCGATCCCCTAATGGGCCTATCACCTAAGAAGACCAGAATCGGAAAGACACAGACAGGCAAACATGCACTGTAGCAATATTTACAATAGCCAAGACATTCAAGCAAACAAAATGTCCATCAATAGATAAATGGACAAAGAAGAAGTGGTGGACGTACCGAATGGAATATTAGCCTCAGAAAAAATAAATGAACAATGCCGTTTTCAGGACTACAGATGAGACTAGAAATAATCATATTAGGTTAAGTAAGTCAAAAGGGAATGACAAATATCCTATGATATCATTTATACATGTTATCCTAAGATTGCTACCAATGAACATATTTCCACAGAAAAAGAAACTCACAGACTTAGAAAACAAATGAATGGTTAACCAAAATGAAAGGTGGGAGGATGGACAAATTAGGATTATGGAGCTAACAAACATATACGAATGTATGTTAAGTGTATATAAACATACAACACATGAACTGTATGAATTATATAATCACCAATATATATAAAATATATAATGACAAAACACCTACCATATACCAAGGGAGGTCTACTCAACATTCTGTAATAACATACATGATAACAGCATCCGAAGAACAACAGACATATGTATGAATCATTGAGCAGATTCTGTACAGCCAGCCAATCGTAACACTCTAATCAAATTTACTCTGATAAGAAATAGAAATTAAATTTTAAAAAACAAACATAAGTAAGGAGACGTAAACTTCCGGGGTCTTGTCCCAGCACATTCCACTCTAATTCATAAGCGAGGAACATGACGTCCAGGAAGGCTCTGTTGCCCTAGTAACAAGAGTTGAGAACGTCATAATGCTGCCGCCTTGTGGCTGTTTCCCACAACAGCAGCTTTAAATCCAGTGCTAATGCTTCCCTAATAGTCACAAGGATTGCAGGGATGTAAATGACACCTGCCCTCAAAATATGCCCTGGGGTAGGGAATAGGCAAGAAAATTCAACACATGACAAATTTTTCAAGAAGTCAATATGAAGAGGGAAGTTGTACTCACTCTTTAAAAAAAAAGCAAAAGAAAAAAATGGACATGCGTAAAGCGCAGTATAAGGAATTATTAGTCACATGCAAATCCAACCTCCAAAAAGGTTTCAGCTCACACCAGTCAAATGACCATCAGCAAAAAGTCTACAAACTATGAATGCTGAAGGGGTTTTAGAGAACTGTGTACCTTCTAGCTGCTGGTGGGATGTAAAGTGGTAACAGCACTAAGGAAAACTGAATGGAGCTGCTTTAAAAGGTAAAAACTGAGCTACCATATGATGCGGCAGGGCACCTTCATTGCCTATAACCTAAGACCACCAGAAACGGAAAGACAGAGGCAGGCAAATGTGCAATGCAGGAATATTGAAATAGCCAAGACATGGAAGGAAAAAAAGGGTCCATAAACAGATGAATGAACAAAGAAGAAGTGGTATATGGACAGAATGGAATATCAACCACGAAAAAAAATAAAAGAATGGCATATGCAGCACCACAGAGGAGCCTAGAAATAATCACACAATGTGAAGTAAGTCAGAATGCGAAAGACAAATGTCCTATGCTATCACTTATGTTATCTGAAAATTCATAAAAATGAACATATTTCCATAGAAAAAGGCAATCTCAGATTGAGAAGACAAACTGATGGTTAAGCCAAAGAAAAGGTGTGAGGAATGGATATATTAGGATATTGGGGTTAACAAATATATACTAATACATATAAAATATATCATCCCCAAAGACCTACAGAATACCAAGAGTGGTCTACTCAACACTCTGTAATAACCTACATGGAAAAGGACCCAAAGATCAATAGATGTATGTTTATGTGTAAATGAACAAGATTCTGTACACCTACAACAAAAGACATTTTCAATCAAACTTGCTCTGAGAAAAAGTACAACTTAAAGACACAAACAAGAATTAAGGAGGCTAAAACTTATGGGGGTTTGTCCTGGCACATTCCAATCTAATCTGCAACCTAACAGCACAACTTGCAGCAAGGTTCTGTTTCCCTAGCAAGCAGAGATGGCAACGTAGAAATGCTGCCACACTAAGGCCGTTTCCTCAAACAGCAGCTTTAAATCCACTGCTAATGGTCACTAATAGTCACAAGGACTGCAGGGCTGTAAATGACTCATGCCCTCAACAACTGTCCTGGGGTAGGGAATGGCCAAAAAAATCCAAACGCGGCAAATTTTTCAAGAAGGCAATTTGAAGTTGTAAGTTTAGCTTCATCTTTAAACGAATGAAAAGGACATTGATAAACGCAAAACATCAGGAATTATCAGTCGCATGCAAAGCCAATCTACACAAAGGTATCACCTCTCACCGGTCAGAATGACCATCAGCAAAAAGTCAACAAACAATAGATGTTGAAGAAGTTGTGGAGAATAGTGTAACCTCTCGGTCTAAGTGGGATGTAAACTGGTAACAGCCAATAATAGGAACAGAATGGCAGTGCGTTTCAAGGTGAAAATTGAGTTACCATATGATCCGGAAGGCCCACTGTTGGGCCTGTCACCTGTGAAAGCCAGAATCAAAAAGACACAGGATGGAAAATCGTGTATTGCAGCAGTATACACCATGGCCAAGACATGGAAGCAACAAAAATGTCCATCAGCAGATGAGTGGACGAAAAAGTGGTCCATGTACACAATGCAACATTAGACACAGAAAAGAATGAAACAATGCCGGTCGCAGCACCATAGATGAGGCTACAGATAATCACACAACTTGAAGTAAGTCAGGAAGCGACAGACACATATCCTATGATATCACGTATAGGTGTTATCTAAAAATTCATAGGAAGGAACCTATTTCCACAGAGAAGGACATTGACGTGTTCAGAAAACAAGCTTGTGGTTAGCCAGATGGAAAGGTGTGAGGAATATATAACGGAGCGTATTGGGTTTAACAGACATATGCTAATATTTATAAAATATATAATCATCAGAGACATACCGAATACCAAGAGAGGTCTACACAACTTTCTGTAATAACCTATATGGAACAGGATCCAAACATGAAAAGATATATGTATCAATGAAAGAGATTCTGTACACCTAGAACAAACACAACATTGCAATTAAATTTGCTCGTAGAAAAATGAAAATTAAACTAAGAATACCAACAGCAAATAAGTAGACATAGTTTTGGGGTGTTTGTCCTGGCACATTCCACTCTACTTTACAACCTACAAACAGGACTTCCAGGAAGGCTCTTTTCCCTTAGTAACCAGAGTTGGGAATATAGAAATGCTGCCCCCTTGTGGCCGTTTCCTGCAACAGCAGCTTTAAACCCAGAGCTAATGGTCATGTAATAGTCACAATTACTATAGGGCTCTAAATGACACCTGCCCTCCAAAAACGTACTGGTGCAGGTAATGGCCACAGGAATTCAGAACATGGCAAATTTTTCAAGGAAACAATTTGAAGAGGTAAGTTTCTCTGTTTTACTTTAAAAAAAAGTACGTAGATAAAAGCTCAATATCGGGAATTTTTAGATGCATGCAAATCCAAACTACAAAAAGGTATCACCACCCAACACTCAAAATGTCATCTGTAAAAAGTCTACAAACAATAAACGCTGATGGGTTTTTTATAGAACTGTGTACCCTCAAGTTGCTGGTGGGATGTAATCTGGTAACAGCCAGTAGTGAGAACAGAATGGAGGTGCGTTGAAAGGTAAAAATTGAACTACCATATGATCTAGTAGGCCCAATGCTGGGCCTAACCCATGAGAAGACCAGAATCCAAAAGACACAGGCTGGCAAGCCTGCACTGCATCAATATTTAGCATAGCCAAGACTTGGAAGTAACCAAAATGTCCATCCACAGATGAATGTAAAAAGAAGAAGTGGTCCATGTACACAATGGAATATTCGCCGTGGAAAAGAATGAAACACTGCTCTTTGCAGCACCATAGATGAGCCTAGAGATAATCACAGAACATGAGGTAAGTCGGAAAGCAGATGACAAATATCCTGTGATATCACTCCTAGGTGTTACCTAACAACTGACACATATGAACATATTTCCACAGAGAAAGACTCCCACAGACTTAGAAAACAAACTATGGTTATCTTAAGGGAGAAGTGGGAGGAATGGATACATTAAGATTAGGGTTACCATAGGTATACAAATACATATTAAACACATGTATCAAACAGACCGACCATATACCAAGGGAGGTCTACTGAACGCTCTGTAATAATTTACACGGGGGCTTGCCTGGTGGCACCGTGGTTAAGAATCCTCCTGCCAATGCAGGGGACACAGGTTCGATCCCTGGTTCGGGAAGATCCCACATGCTGCAGAGCAACTAAGCCCGTGCACCACAACTAATGAGCCTACGCTCTGGAGCCCATGAGCCATAACTACTGAGACCAGGTGCCACAACTACTGAAGCCCGCACGCCTAGAGCCCGTGTTCCGCAACAAAAGAAGCCACTACGGTGAGAAGCCCGTGCACCGCACCGGAGAGTAGCCCCCGCTCACCGCAACTAGAGAAAGCCCACAGGCAGCAAAGAAGATCCAACTCAGCCAAAAACAAATAAATAAGTAAAATAAATTTATTTAAAAAAATAATAGTAATTTACATGGGAAGAGGATCTGTACATGAATAAATATATATAATGTTCAATTGAACCTGATTGTGTACACCTACAACAAACACTATTCTACTCATTACCCCAATTTAAAAAATTAAAACCACGAACAGCAATTAATGAGACATAAAGTTACTGGGGTTGTCTCTGGCCCATTCCATTCTCATTTACAACCTAGGAACACGACTTTCAGGAAGGCTCAGCTGCCCTAGTAACCAGATTTGGGGATGGAGAAATGCTGCCGCCTTGTTTCCGGTTCCCACAAGAGCAGCTTTAAACACTGGGCTAACGGTCACTTAAGATGCACAGTAATTGTAGGGCTGTAAATGACACGTGGCCTCAAAAAATGTCCTGGGGTAGGTAATGGCCAAAAAAGTTCACAACACGGAAAATTTTTCAAGAAAACGGTTTCAAGAGGTAAGTGTTACTCACACTGTTATTTTAAAAAAAGAAGAACATGGATAAAAGCTCAATATCAGGAATTATTGGTTGGATGCAAATCCAAAATACAAAAAGATTTCACCACCCAATATTCAAAATGCCATCCGTAAACAGTCTACAAACAATGAATGCTGATGGGTTGGTGGAGAAATGCATACCCACTATGCTGTTGGTTGGACGTAAACTGGTAACAGCTAATCACGAGAACAGAATGGAGCTGCGTTTAAAAGGTAAAGAAATTGAGCTACCATACAATGCGGCCGATCCCCTAATGGGCCTATCACCTAAGAAGACCAGAATCGGAAAGACACAGACAGGCAAACATGCACTGTAGCAATATTTACAATAGCCAAGACATTCAAGCAAACAAAATGTCCATCAATAGATAAATGGACAAAGAAGAAGTGGTGGACGTACCGAATGGAATATTAGCCTCAGAAAAAATAAATGAACAATGCCGTTTTTAGGACTACAGATGAGACTAGAAATAATCATATTAGGTTAAGTAAGTCAAAAGGGAATGACAAATATCCTATGATATCATTTATACATGTTATCCTAAGATTGCTACCAATGAACATATTTCCACAGAAAAAGAAACTCACAGACTTAGAAAACAAATGAATGGTTAACCAAAATGAAAGGTGGGAGGATGGACAAATTAGGATTATGGAGCTAACAAACATATACGAATGTATGTTAAGTGTATATAAACATACAACACATGAACTGTATGAATTATATAATCACCAATATATATAAAATATATAATGACAAAACACCTACCATATACCAAGGGAGGTCTACTCAACATTCTGTAATAACATACATGGTAACAGCATCCGAAGAACAACAGACATATGTATGAATCATTGAGCAGATTCTGTACAGCCAGCCAATCGTAACACTCTAATCAAATTTACTCTGATAAGAAATAGAAATTAAATTTTAAAAAACAAACATAAGGAAGGAGACGTAAACTTCCGGGGTCTTGTCCCAGCACATTCCACTCTAATTCATAAGCGAGGAACATGACGTCCAGGAAGGCTCTGTTGCCCTAGTAACAAGAGTTGAGAACGTCATAATGCTGCCGCCTTGTGGCTGTTTCCCACAACAGCAGCTTTAAATCCAGTGCTAATGCTTCCCTAATAGTCACAAGGATTGCAGGGGTGTAAATGACACCTGCCCTCAAAATATGCCCTGGGGTAGGGAATAGGCAAGAAAATTCAACACATGACAAATTTTTCAAGAAGTCAATATGAAGAGGGAAGTTGTACTCACTCTTTAAAAAAAAAGCAAAAGAAAAAAATGGACATGCGTAAAGCGCAGTATAAGGAATTATTAGTCACGTGCAAATCCAACCTCCAAAAAGGTTTCAGCTCACACCAGTCAAATGACCATCAGCAAAAAGTCTACAAACTATGAATGCTGAAGGGGTTTTAGAGAACTGTGTACCTTCTAGCTGCTGGTGGGATGTAAAGTGGTAACAGCACTAAGGAAAACTGAATGGAGCTGCTTTAAAAGGTAAAAACTGAGCTACCATATGATGCGGCAGGGCACCTTCATTGCCTATAACCTAAGACCACCAGAAACGGAAAGACAGAGGCAGGCAAATGTGCAATGCAGGAATATTGAAATAGCCAAGACATGGAAGGAAAAAAAGGGTCCATAAACAGATGAATGAACAAAGAAGAAGTGGTATATGGACAGAATGGAATATCAACCACGAAAAAAAATAAAAGAATGGCATATGCAGCACCACAGAGGAGCCTAGAAATAATCACACAATGTGAAGTAAGTCAGAATGCGAAAGACAAATGTCCTATGCTATCACTTATGTTATCTGAAAATTCATAAAAATGAACATATTTCCATAGAAAAAGGCAATCTCAGATTGAGAAGACAAACTGATGGTTAAGCCAAAGAAAAGGTGTGAGGAATGGATATATTAGGATATTGGGGTTAACAAATATATACTAATACATATAAAATATATCATCCCCAAAGACCTACAGAATACCAAGAGTGGTCTACTCAACACTCTGTAATAACCTACATGGAGAAGGACCCAAAGATCAGTAGATGTATGTATACGTGTAAATGAACAAGATTCTGTACACCTACAACAAAAGACATTTTCAATCAAACTTGCTCTGAGAAAAAGTACAACTTAAAGACACAAACAAGAATTAAGGAGGCTAAAACTTATGGGGGTTTGTCCTGGCACATTCCAATCTAATCTGCAACCTAACAGCACAACTTGCAGCAAGGTTCTGTTTCCCTAGCAAGCAGAGATGGCAACGTAGAAATGCTGCCACACTAAGGCCGTTTCCTCAAACAGCAGCTTTAAATCCACTGCTAATGGTCACTAATAGTCACAAGGACTGCAGGGCTGTAAATGACTCATGCCCTCAACAACTGTCCTGGGGTAGGGAATGGCCAAAAAAATCCAAACGCGGCAAATTTTTCAAGAAGGCAATTTGAAGTTGTAAGTTTAGCTCCATCTTTAAACGAATGAAAAGGACATTGATAAACGCAAAACATCAGGAATTATCAGTCGCATGCAAAGCCAATCTACACAAAGGTATCACCTCTCACCGGTCAGAATGACCATCAGCAAAAAGTCAACAAACAATAGATGTTGAAGAAGTTGTGGAGAATAGTGTAACCTCTCGGTCTAAGTGGGATGTAAACTGGTAACAGCCAATAATAGGAACAGAATGGCAGTGCGTTTCAAGGTGAAAATTGAGTTACCATATGATCCGGAAGGCCCACTGTTGGGCCTGTCACCTGTGAAAGCCAGAATCAAAAAGACACAGGATGGAAAATCGTGTATTGCAGCAGTATACACCATGGCCAAGACATGGAAGCAACAAAAATGTCCATCAGCAGATGAGTGGACGAAAAAGTGGTCCATGTACACAATGCAACATTAGACACAGAAAAGAATGAAACAATGCCGGTCGCAGCACCATAGATGAGGCTACAGATAATCACACAACTTGAAGTAAGTCAGGAAGCGACAGACACATATCCTATGATATCACGTATAGGTGTTATCTAAAAATTCATAGGAAGGAACCTATTTCCACAGAGAAGGACATTGACGTGTTCAGAAAACAAGCTTGTGGTTAGCCAGACGGAAAGGTGTGAGGAATATATAACGGAGCGTATTGGGTTTAACAGACATATGCTAATATTTATAAAATATATAATCATCAGAGACATACCGAATACCAAGAGAGGTCTACACAACTTTCTGTAATAACCTATATGGAACAGGATCCAAACATGAAAAGATATATGTATCAATGAAAGAGATTCTGTACACCTAGAACAAACACAACATTGCAATTAAATTTGCTCGGAGAAAAATGAAAATTAAACTAAGAATACCAACAGCAAATAAGTAGACATAGTTTTGGGGTGTTTGTCCTGGCACATTCCACTCTACTTTACAACCTACAAACAGGACTTCCAGGAAGGCTCTTTTCCCTTAGTAACCAGAGTTGGGAATATAGAAATGCTGCCCCCTTGTGGCCGTTTCCTGCAACAGCAGCTTTAAACCCAGAGCTAATGGTCATGTAATAGTCACAATTACTATAGGGCTCTAAATGACACCTGCCCTCAAAAAACGTACTGGTGCAGGTAACGGCCACAGGAATTCAGAACATGGCAAATTTTTCAAGGAAACAATTTGAAGAGGTAAGTTTCTCTGTTTTACTTTAAAAAAAAGTACGTAGATAAAAGCTCAATATCGGGAATTTTTAGATGCATGCAAATCCAAACTACAAAAAGGTATCACCACCCAACACTCAAAATGTCATCTGTAAAAAGTCTACAAACAATAAACGCTGATGGGTTTTTTATAGAACTGTGTACCCTCAAGTTGCTGGTGGGATGTAATCTGGTAACAGCCAGTAGTGAGAACAGAATGGAGGTGCGTTGAAAGGTAAAAATTGAACTACCATATGATCTAGTAGGCCCAATGCTGGGCCTAACCCATGAGAAGACCAGAATCCAAAAGACACAGGCTGGCAAGCCTGCACTGCATCAATATTTAGCATAGCCAAGACTTGGAAGTAACCAAAATGTCCATCCACAGATGAATGTAAAAAGAAGAAGTGGTCCATGTACACAATGGAATATTCGCCGTGGAAAAGAATGAAACACTGCTCTTTGCAGCACCATAGATGAGCCTAGAGATAATCACAGAACATGAGGTAAGTCGGAAAGCAGACGACAAATATCCTGTGATATCACTCCTAGGTGTTACCTAACAACTGACACATATGAACATATTTCCACAGAGAAAGACTCCCACAGACTTAGAAAACAAACTATGGTTATCTTAAGGGAGAAGTGGGAGGAATGGATACATTAAGATTAGGGTTACCATACGTATACAAATACATATTAAACACATGTATCAAACAGACCGACCATATACCAAGGGAGGTCTACTGAACGCTCTGTAATAATTTACACGGGGGCTTGCCTGGTGGCACCGTGGTTAAGAATCCTCCTGCCAATGCAGGGGACACAGGTTCGATCCCTGGTTCGGGAAGATCCCACATGCTGCAGAGCAACTAAGCCCGTGCACCACAACTAATGAGCCTACGCTCTGGAGCCCATGAGCCATAACTACTGAGACCAGGTGCCACAACTACTGAAGCCCGCACGCCTAGAGCCCGTGTTCCGCAACAAAAGAAGCCACTACGGTGAGAAGCCCGTGCACCGCACCGGAGAGTAGCCCCCGCTCACCGCAACTAGAGAAAGCCCACAGGCAGCAAAGAAGATCCAACTCAGCCAAAAACAAATAAATAAGTAAAATAAATTTATTTAAACAAATAATAGTAATTTACATGGGAAGAGGATCTGTACATGAATAAATATATATAATGTTCAATTGAACCTGATTGTGTACACCTACAACAAACACTATTCTACTCATTACCCCAATTTAAAAAATTAAAACCACGAACAGCAATTAATGAGACATAAAGTTACTGGGGTTGTCTCTGGCCCATTCCATTCTCATTTACAACCTAGGAACATGACTTTCAGGAAGGCTCAGCTGCCCTAGTAACCAGATTAGGGGATGGAGAAATGCTGCCGCCTTGTTTCCGGTTCCCACAAGAGCAGCTTTAAACACTGGGCTAACGGTCACTTAAGATGCACAGTAATTGTAGGGCTGTAAATGACACGTGGCCTCAAAAAATGTCCTGGGGTAGGTATTGGCCAAAAAAGTTCACAACACGGAAAATTTTTCAAGAAAACGGTTTCAAGAGGTAAGTGTTACTCACACTGTTATTTTAAAAAAAGAAGAACATGGATAAAAGCTCAATATCAGGAATTATTGGTTGGATGCAAATCCAAAATACAAAAAGATTTCACCACCCAATATTCAAAATGCCATCCGTAAACAGTCTACAAACAATGAATGCTGATGGGTTGGTGGAGAAATGCATACCCACTATGCTGTTGGTTGGACGTAAACTGGTAACAGCTAATCACGAGAACAGAATGGAGCTGCGTTTAAAAGGTAAAGAAATTGAGCTACCATACAATGCGGCCGATCCCCTAATGGGCCTATCACCTAAGAAGACCAGAATCGGAAAGACACAGACAGGCAAACATGCACTGTAGCAATATTTACAATAGCCAAGACATTCAAGCAAACAAAATGTCCATCAATAGATAAATGGACAAAGAAGAAGTGGTGGACGTACCGAATGGAATATTAGCCTCAGAAAAAATAAATGAACAATGCCGTTTTCAGGACTACAGATGAGACTAGAAATAATCATATTAGGTTAAGTAAGTCAAAAGGGAATGACAAATATCCTATGATATCATTTATACATGTTATCCTAAGATTGCTACCAATGAACATATTTCCACAGAAAAAGAAACTCACAGACTTAGAAAACAAATGAATGGTTAACCAAAATGAAAGGTGGGAGGATGGACAAATTAGGATTATGGAGCTAACAAACATATACGAATGTATGTTAAGTGTATATAAACATACAACACATGAACTGTATGAATTATATAATCACCAATATATATAAAATATATAATGACAAAACACCTACCATATACCAAGGGAGGTCTACTCAACATTCTGTAATAACATACATGGTAACAGCATCCGAAGAACAACAGACATATGTATGAATCATTGAGCAGATTCTGTACAGCCAGCCAATCGTAACACTCTAATCAAATTTACTCTGATAAGAAATAGAAATTAAATTTTAAAAAACAAACATAAGGAAGGAGACGTAAACTTCCGGGGTCTTGTCCCAGCACATTCCACTCTAATTCATAAGCGAGGAACATGACGTCCAGGAAGGCTCTGTTGCCCTAGTAACAAGAGTTGAGAACGTCATAATGCTGCCGCCTTGTGGCTGTTTCCCACAACAGCAGCTTTAAATCCAGTGCTAATGCTTCCCTAATAGTCACAAGGATTGCAGGGGTGTAAATGACACCTGCCCTCAAAATATGCCCTGGGGTAGGGAATAGGCAAGAAAATTCAACACATGACAAATTTTTCAAGAAGTCAATATGAAGAGGGAAGTTGTACTCACTCTTTAAAAAAAAAGCAAAAGAAAAAAATGGACATGCGTAAAGCGCAGTATAAGGAATTATTAGTCACGTGCAAATCCAACCTCCAAAAAGGTTTCAGCTCACACCAGTCAAATGACCATCAGCAAAAAGTCTACAAACTATGAATGCTGAAGGGGTTTTAGAGAACTGTGTACCTTCTAGCTGCTGGTGGGATGTAAAGTGGTAACAGCACTAAGGAAAACTGAATGGAGCTGCTTTAAAAGGTAAAAACTGAGCTACCATATGATGCGGCAGGGCACCTTCATTGCCTATAACCTAAGACCACCAGAAACGGAAAGACAGAGGCAGGCAAATGTGCAATGCAGGAATATTGAAATAGCCAAGACATGGAAGGAAAAAAAGGGTCCATAAACAGATGAATGAACAAAGAAGAAGTGGTATATGGACAGAATGGAATATCAACCACGAAAATAAATAAAAGAATGGCATATGCAGCACCACAGAGGAGCCTAGAAATAATCACACAATGTGAAGTAAGTCAGAATGCGAAAGACAAATGTCCTATGCTATCACTTATGTTATCTGAAAATTCATAAAAATGAACATATTTCCATAGAAAAAGGCAATCTCAGATTGAGAAGACAAACTGATGGTTAAGCCAAAGAAAAGGTGTGAGGAATGGATATATTAGGATATTGGGGTTAACAAATATATACTAATACATATAAAATATATCATCCCCAAAGACCTACAGAATACCAAGAGTGGTCTACTCAACACTCTGTAATAACCTACATGGAGAAGGACCCAAAGATCAATAGATGTATGTATACGTGTAAATGAACAAGATTCTGTACACCTACAACAAAAGACATTTTCAATCAAACTTGCTCTGAGAAAAAGTACAACTTAAAGACACAAACAAGAATTAAGGAGGCTAAAACTTATGGGGGTTTGTCCTGGCACATTCCAATCTAATCTGCAACCTAACAGCACAACTTGCAGCAAGGTTCTGTTTCCCTAGCAAGCAGAGATGGCAACGTAGAAATGCTGCCACACTAAGGCCGTTTCCTCAAACAGCAGCTTTAAATCCACTGCTAATGGTCACTAATAGTCACAAGGACTGCAGGGCTGTAAATGACTCATGCCCTCAACAACTGTCCTGGGGTAGGGAATGGCCAAAAAAATCCAAACGCGGCAAATTTTTCAAGAAGGCAATTTGAAGTTGTAAGTTTAGCTCCATCTTTAAACGAATGAAAAGGACATTGATAAACGCAAAACATCAGGAATTATCAGTCGCATGCAAAGCCAATCTACACAAAGGTATCACCTCTCACCGGTCAGAATGACCATCAGCAAAAAGTCAACAAACAATAGATGTTGAAGAAGTTGTGGAGAATAGTGTAACCTCTCGGTCTAAGTGGGATGTAAACTGGTAACAGCCAATAATAGCAACAGAATGGCAGTGCGTTTCAAGGTGAAAATTGAGTTACCATATGATCCGGAAGGCCCACTGTTGGGCCTGTCACCTGTGAAAGCCAGAATCAAAAAGACACAGGATGGAAAATCGTGTATTGCAGCAGTATACACCATGGCCAAGACATGGAAGCAACAAAAATGTCCATCAGCAGATGAGTGGACGAAAAAGTGGTCCATGTACACAATGCAACATTAGACACAGAAAAGAATGAAACAATGCCGGTCGCAGCACCATAGATGAGGCTACAGATAATCACACAACTTGAAGTAAGTCAGGAAGCGACAGACACATATCCTATGATATCACGTATAGGTGTTATCTAAAAATTCATAGGAAGGAACCTATTTCCACAGAGAAGGACATTGACGTGTTCAGAAAACAAGCTTGTGGTTAGCCAGACGGAAAGGTGTGAGGAATATATAACGGAGCGTATTGGGTTTAACAGACATATGCTAATATTTATAAAATATATAATCATCAGAGACATACCGAATACCAAGAGAGGTCTACACAACTTTCTGTAATAACCTATATGGAACAGGATCCAAACATGAAAAGATATATGTATCAATGAAAGAGATTCTGTACACCTAGAACAAACACAACATTGCAATTAAATTTGCTCGTAGAAAAATGAAAATTAAACTAAGAATACCAACAGCAAATAAGTAGACATAGTTTTGGGGTGTTTGTCCTGGCACATTCCACTCTACTTTACAACCTACAAACAGGACTTCCAGGAAGGCTCTTTTCCCTTAGTAACCAGAGTTGGGAATATAGAAATGCTGCCCCCTTGTGGCCGTTTCCTGCAACAGCAGCTTTAAACCCAGAGCTAATGGTCATGTAATAGTCACAATTACTATAGGGCTCTAAATGACACCTGCCCTCAAAAAACGTACTGGTGCAGGTAACGGCCACAGGAATTCAGAACATGGCAAATTTTTCAAGGAAACAATTTGAAGAGGTAAGTTTCTCTGTTTTACTTTAAAAAAAAGTACGTAGATAAAAGCTCAATATCGGGAATTTTTAGATGCATGCAAATCCAAACTACAAAAAGGTATCACCACCCAACACTCAAAATGTCATCTGTAAAAAGTCTACAAACAATAAACGCTGATGGGTTTTTTATAGAACTGTGTACCCTCAAGTTGCTGGTGGGATGTAATCTGGTAACAGCCAGTAGTGAGAACAGAATGGAGGTGCGTTGAAAGGTAAAAATTGAACTACCATATGATCTAGTAGGCCCAATGCTGGGCCTAACCCATGAGAAGACCAGAATCCAAAAGACACAGGCTGGCAAGCCTGCACTGCATCAATATTTAGCATAGCCAAGACTTGGAAGTAACCAAAATGTCCATCCACAGATGAATGTAAAAAGAAGAAGTGGTCCATGTACACAATGGAATATTCGCCGTGGAAAAGAATGAAACACTGCTCTTTGCAGCACCATAGATGAGCCTAGAGATAATCACAGAACATGAGGTAAGTCGGAAAGCAGACGACAAATATCCTGTGATATCACTCCTAGGTGTTACCTAACAACTGACACATATGAACATATTTCCACAGAGAAAGACTCCCACAGACTTAGAAAACAAACTATGGTTATCTTAAGGGAGAAGTGGGAGGAATGGATACATTAAGATTAGGGTTACCATACGTATACAAATACATATTAAACACATGTATCAAACAGACCGACCATATACCAAGGGAGGTCTACTGAACGCTCTGTAATAATTTACACGGGGGCTTGCCTGGTGGCACCGTGGTTAAGAATCCTCCTGCCAATGCAGGGGACACAGGTTCGATCCCTGGTTCGGGAAGATCCCACATGCTGCAGAGCAACTAAGCCCGTGCACCACAACTAATGAGCCTACGCTCTGGAGCCCATGAGCCATAACTACTGAGACCAGGTGCCACAACTACTGAAGCCCGCACGCCTAGAGCCCGTGTTCCGCAACAAAAGAAGCCACTACGGTGAGAAGCCCGTGCACCGCACCGGAGAGTAGCCCCCGCTCACCGCAACTAGAGAAAGCCCACAGGCAGCAAAGAAGATCCAACTCAGCCAAAAACAAATAAATAAGTAAAATACATTTATTTAAAAAAATAATAGTAATTTACATGGGAAGAGGATCTGTACATGAATAAATATATATAATGTTCAATTGAACCTGATTGTGTACACCTACAACAAACACTATTCTACTCATTACCCCAATTTAAAAAATTAAAACCACGAACAGCAATTAATGAGACATAAAGTTACTGGGGTTGTCTCTGGCCCATTCCATTCTCATTTACAACCTAGGAACACGACTTTCAGGAAGGCTCAGCTGCCCTAGTAACCAGATTTGGGGATGGAGAAATGCTGCCGCCTTGTTTCCGGTTCCCACAAGAGCAGCTTTAAACACTGGGCTAACGGTCACTTAAGATGCACAGTAATTGTAGGGCTGTAAATGACACGTGGCCTCAAAAAATGTCCTGGGGTAGGTAATGGCCAAAAAAGTTCACAACACGGAAAATTTTTCAAGAAAACGGTTTCAAGAGGTAAGTGTTACTCACACTGTTATTTAAAAAAAAGAAGAACATGGATAAAAGCTCAATATCAGGAATTATTGGTTGGATGCAAATCCAAAATACAAAAAGATTTCACCACCCAATATTCAAAATGCCATCCGTAAACAGTCTACAAACAATGAATGCTGATGGGTTGGTGGAGAAATGCATACCCACTATGCTGTTGGTTGGACGTAAACTGGTAACAGCTAATCACGAGAACAGAATGGAGCTGCGTTTAAAAGGTAAAGAAATTGAGCTACCATACAATGCGGCCGATCCCCTAATGGGCCTATCACCTAAGAAGACCAGAATCGGAAAGACACAGACAGGCAAACATGCACTGTAGCAATATTTACAATAGCCAAGACATTCAAGCAAACAAAATGTCCATCAATAGATAAATGGACAAAGAAGAAGTGGTGGACGTACCGAATGGAATATTAGCCTCAGAAAAAATAAATGAACAATGCCGTTTTTAGGACTACAGATGAGACTAGAAATAATCATATTAGGTTAAGTAAGTCAAAAGGGAATGACAAATATCCTATGATATCATTTATACATGTTATCCTAAGATTGCTACCAATGAACATATTTCCACAGAAAAAGAAACTCACAGACTTAGAAAACAAATGAATGGTTAACCAAAATGAAAGGTGGGAGGATGGACAAATTAGGATTATGGAGCTAACAAACATATACGAATGTATGTTAAGTGTATATAAACATACAACACATGAACTGTATGAATTATATAATCACCAATATATATAAAATATATAATGACAAAACACCTACCATATACCAAGGGAGGTCTACTCAACATTCTGTAATAACATACATGGTAACAGCATCCGAAGAACAACAGACATATGTATGAATCATTGAGCAGATTCTGTACAGCCAGCCAATCGTAACACTCTAATCAAATTTACTCTGATAAGAAATAGAAATTAAATTTTAAAAAACAAACATAAGTAAGGAGACGTAAACTTCCGGGGTCTTGTCCCAGCACATTCCACTCTAATTCATAAGCGAGGAACATGACGTCCAGGAAGGCTCTGTTGCCCTAGTAACAAGAGTTGAGAACGTCATAATGCTGCCGCCTTGTGGCTGTTTCCCACAACAGCAGCTTTAAATCCAGTGCTAATGCTTCCCTAATAGTCACAAGGATTGCAGGGGTGTAAATGACACCTGCCCTCAAAATATGCCCTGGGGTAGGGAATAGGCAAGAAAATTCAACACATGACAAATTTTTCAAGAAGTCAATATGAAGAGGGAAGTTGTACTCACTCTTTAAAAAAAAAGCAAAAGAAAAAAATGGACATGCGTAAAGCGCAGTATAAGGAATTATTAGTCACGTGCAAATCCAACCTCCAAAAAGGTTTCAGCTCACACCAGTCAAATGACCATCAGCAAAAAGTCTACAAACTATGAATGCTGAAGGGGTTTTAGAGAACTGTGTACCTTCTAGCTGCTGGTGGGATGTAAAGTGGTAACAGCACTAAGGAAAACTGAATGGAGCTGCTTTAAAAGGTAAAAACTGAGCTACCATATGATGCGGCAGGGCACCTTCATTGCCTATAACCTAAGACCACCAGAAACGGAAAGACAGAGGCAGGCAAATGTGCAATGCAGGAATATTGAAATAGCCAAGACATGGAAGGAAAAAAAGGGTCCATAAACAGATGAATGAACAAAGAAGAAGTGGTATATGGACAGAATGGAATATCAACCACGAAAAAAAATAAAAGAATGGCATATGCAGCACCACAGAGGAGCCTAGAAATAATCACACAATGTGAAGTAAGTCAGAATGCGAAAGACAAATGTCCTATGCTATCACTTATGTTATCTGAAAATTCATAAAAATGAACATATTTCCATAGAAAAAGGCAATCTCAGATTGAGAAGACAAACTGATGGTTAAGCCAAAGAAAAGGTGTGAGGAATGGATATATTAGGATATTGGGGTTAACAAATATATACTAATACATATAAAATATATCATCCCCAAAGACCTACAGAATACCAAGAGTGGTCTACTCAACACTCTGTAATAACCTACATGGAGAAGGACCCAAAGATCAATAGATGTATGTATACGTGTAAATGAACAAGATTCTGTACACCTACAACAAAAGACATTTTCAATCAAACTTGCTCTGAGAAAAAGTACAACTTAAAGACACAAACAAGAATTAAGGAGGCTAAAACTTATGGGGGTTTGTCCTGGCACATTCCAATCTAATCTGCAACCTAACAGCACAACTTGCAGCAAGGTTCTGTTTCCCTAGCAAGCAGAGATGGCAACGTAGAAATGCTGCCACACTAAGGCCGTTTCCTCAAACAGCAGCTTTAAATCCACTGCTAATGGTCACTAATAGTCACAAGGACTGCAGGGCTGTAAATGACTCATGCCCTCAACAACTGTCCTGGGGTAGGGAATGGCCAAAAAAATCCAAACGCGGCAAATTTTTCAAGAAGGCAATTTGAAGTTGTAAGTTTAGCTCCATCTTTAAACGAATGAAAAGGACATTGATAAACGCAAAACATCAGGAATTATCAGTCGCATGCAAAGCCAATCTACACAAAGGTATCACCTCTCACCGGTCAGAATGACCATCAGCAAAAAGTCAACAAACAATAGATGTTGAAGAAGTTGTGGAGAATAGTGTAACCTCTCGGTCTAAGTGGGATGTAAACTGGTAACAGCCAATAATAGCAACAGAATGGCAGTGCGTTTCAAGGTGAAAATTGAGTTACCATATGATCCGGAAGGCCCACTGTTGGGCCTGTCACCTGTGAAAGCCAGAATCAAAAAGACACAGGATGGAAAATCGTGTATTGCAGCAGTATACACCATGGCCAAGACATGGAAGCAACAAAAATGTCCATCAGCAGATGAGTGGACGAAAAAGTGGTCCATGTACACAATGCAACATTAGACACAGAAAAGAATGAAACAATGCCGGTCGCAGCACCATAGATGAGGCTACAGATAATCACACAACTTGAAGTAAGTCAGGAAGCGACAGACACATATCCTATGATATCACGTATAGGTGTTATCTAAAAATTCATAGGAAGGAACCTATTTCCACAGAGAAGGACATTGACGTGTTCAGAAAACAAGCTTGTGGTTAGCCAGACGGAAAGGTGTGAGGAATATATAACGGAGCGTATTGGGTTTAACAGACATATGCTAATATTTATAAAATATATAATCATCAGAGACATACCGAATACCAAGAGAGGTCTACACAACTTTCTGTAATAACCTATATGGAACAGGATCCAAACATGAAAAGATATATGTATCAATGAAAGAGATTCTGTACACCTAGAACAAACACAACATTGCAATTAAATTTGCTCGGAGAAAAATGAAAATTAAACTAAGAATACCAACAGCAAATAAGTAGACATAGTTTTGGGGTGTTTGTCCTGGCACATTCCACTCTACTTTACAACCTACAAACAGGACTTCCAGGAAGGCTCTTTTCCCTTAGTAACCAGAGTTGGGAATATAGAAATGCTGCCCCCTTGTGGCCGTTTCCTGCAACAGCAGCTTTAAACCCAGAGCTAATGGTCATGTAATAGTCACAATTACTATAGGGCTCTAAATGACACCTGCCCTCAAAAAACGTACTGGTGCAGGTAACGGCCACAGGAATTCAGAACATGGCAAATTTTTCAAGGAAACAATTTGAAGAGGTAAGTTTCTCTGTTTTACTTTAAAAAAAAGTACGTAGATAAAAGCTCAATATCGGGAATTTTTAGATGCATGCAAATCCAAACTACAAAAAGGTATCACCACCCAACACTCAAAATGTCATCTGTAAAAAGTCTACAAACAATAAACGCTGATGGGTTTTTTATAGAACTGTGTACCCTCAAGTTGCTGGTGGGATGTAATCTGGTAACAGCCAGTAGTGAGAACAGAATGGAGGTGCGTTGAAAGGTAAAAATTGAACTACCATATGATCTAGTAGGCCCAATGCTGGGCCTAACCCATGAGAAGACCAGAATCCAAAAGACACAGGCTGGCAAGCCTGCACTGCATCAATATTTAGCATAGCCAAGACTTGGAAGTAACCAAAATGTCCATCCACAGATGAATGTAAAAAGAAGAAGTGGTCCATGTACACAATGGAATATTCGCCGTGGAAAAGAATGAAACACTGCTCTTTGCAGCACCATAGATGAGCCTAGAGATAATCACAGAACATGAGGTAAGTCGGAAAGCAGACGACAAATATCCTGTGATATCACTCCTAGGTGTTACCTAACAACTGACACATATGAACATATTTCCACAGAGAAAGACTCCCACAGACTTAGAAAACAAACTATGGTTATCTTAAGGGAGAAGTGGGAGGAATGGATACATTAAGATTAGGGTTACCATACGTATACAAATACATATTAAACACATGTATCAAACAGACCGACCATATACCAAGGGAGGTCTACTGAACGCTCTGTAATAATTTACACGGGGGCTTGCCTGGTGGCACCGTGGTTAAGAATCCTCCTGCCAATGCAGGGGACACAGGTTCGATCCCTGGTTCGGGAAGATCCCACATGCTGCAGAGCAACTAAGCCCGTGCACCACAACTAATGAGCCTACGCTCTGGAGCCCATGAGCCATAACTACTGAGACCAGGTGCCACAACTACTGAAGCCCGCACGCCTAGAGCCCGTGTTCCGCAACAAAAGAAGCCACTACGGTGAGAAGCCCGTGCACCGCACCGGAGAGTAGCCCCCGCTCACCGCAACTAGAGAAAGCCCACAGGCAGCAAAGAAGATCCAACTCAGCCAAAAACAAATAAATAAGTAAAATAAATTTATTTAAACAAATAATAGTAATTTACATGGGAAGAGGATCTGTACATGAATAAATATATATAATGTTCAATTGAACCTGATTGTGTACACCTACAACAAACACTATTCTACTCATTACCCCAATTTAAAAAATTAAAACCACGAACAGCAATTAATGAGACATAAAGTTACTGGGGTTGTCTCTGGCCCATTCCATTCTCATTTACAACCTAGGAACACGACTTTCAGGAAGGCTCAGCTGCCCTAGTAACCAGATTTGGGGATGGAGAAATGCTGCCGCCTTGTTTCCGGTTCCCACAAGAGCAGCTTTAAACACTGGGCTAACGGTCACTTAAGATGCACAGTAATTGTAGGGCTGTAAATGACACGTGTCCTCAAAAAATGTCCTGGGGTAGGTAATGGCCAAACAAGTTCACAACACGGAAAATTTTTCAAGAAAACGGTTTCAAGAGGTAAGTGTTACTCACACTGTTATTTAAAAAAAAGAAGAACATGGATAAAAGCTCAATATCAGGAATTATTGGTTGGATGCAAATCCAAAATACAAAAAGATTTCACCACCCAATATTCAAAATGCCATCCGTAAACAGTCTACAAACAATGAATGCTGATGGGTTGGTGGAGAAATGCATACCCACTATGCTGTTGGTTGGACGTAAACTGGTAACAGCTAATCACGAGAACAGAATGGAGCTGCGTTTAAAAGGTAAAGAAATTGAGCTACCATACAATGCGGCCGATCCCCTAATGGGCCTATCACCTAAGAAGACCAGAATCGGAAAGACACAGACAGGCAAACATGCACTGTAGCAATATTTACAATAGCCAAGACATTCAAGCAAACAAAATGTCCATCAATAGATAAATGGACAAAGAAGAAGTGGTGGACGTACCGAATGGAATATTAGCCTCAGAAAAAATAAATGAACAATGCCGTTTTCAGGACTACAGATGAGACTAGAAATAATCATATTAGGTTAAGTAAGTCAAAAGGGAATGACAAATATCCTATGATATCATTTATACATGTTATCCTAAGATTGCTACCAATGAACATATTTCCACAGAAAAAGAAACTCACAGACTTAGAAAACAAATGAATGGTTAACCAAAATGAAAGTTGGGAGGATGGACAAATTAGGATTATGGAGCTAACAAACATATACGAATGTATGTTAAGTGTATATAAACATACAACACATGAACTGTATGAATTATATAATCACCAATATATATAAAATATATAATGACAAAACACCTACCATATACCAAGGGAGGTCTACTCAACATTCTGTAATAACATACATGGTAACAGCATCCGAAGAACAACAGACATATGTATGAATCATTGAGCAGATTCTGTACAGCCAGCCAATCGTAACACTCTAATCAAATTTACTCTGATAAGAAATAGAAATTAAATTTTAAAAAACAAACATAAGTAAGGAGACGTAAACTTCCGGGGTCTTGTCCCAGCACATTCCACTCTAATTCATAAGCGAGGAACATGACGTCCAGGAAGGCTCTGTTGCCCTAGTAACAAGAGTTGAGAACGTCATAATGCTGCCGCCTTGTGGCTGTTTCCCACAACAGCAGCTTTAAATCCAGTGCTAATGCTTCCCTAATAGTCACAAGGATTGCAGGGGTGTAAATGACACCTGCCCTCAAAATATGCCCTGGGGTAGGGAATAGGCAAGAAAATTCAACACATGACAAATTTTTCAAGAAGTCAATATGAAGAGGGAAGTTGTACTCACTCTTTAAAAAAAAAGCAAAAGAAAAAAATGGACATGCGTAAAGCGCAGTATAAGGAATTATTAGTCACGTGCAAATCCAACCTCCAAAAAGGTTTCAGCTCACACCAGTCAAATGACCATCAGCAAAAAGTCTACAAACTATGAATGCTGAAGGGGTTTTAGAGAACTGTGTACCTTCTAGCTGCTGGTGGGATGTAAAGTGGTAACAGCACTAAGGAAAACTGAATGGAGCTGCTTTAAAAGGTAAAAACTGAGCTACCATATGATGCGGCAGGGCACCTTCATTGCCTATAACCTAAGACCACCAGAAACGGAAAGACAGAGGCAGGCAAATGTGCAATGCAGGAATATTGAAATAGCCAAGACATGGAAGGAAAAAAAGGGTCCATAAACAGATGAATGAACAAAGAAGAAGTGGTATATGGACAGAATGGAATATCAACCACGAAAAAAAATAAAAGAATGGCATATGCAGCACCACAGAGGAGCCTAGAAATAATCACACAATGTGAAGTAAGTCAGAATGCGAAAGACAAATGTCCTATGCTATCACTTATGTTATCTGAAAATTCATAAAAATGAACATATTTCCATAGAAAAAGGCAATCTCAGATTGAGAAGACAAACTGATGGTTAAGCCAAAGAAAAGGTGTGAGGAATGGATATATTAGGATATTGGGGTTAACAAATATATACTAATACATATAAAATATATCATCCCCAAAGACCTACAGAATACCAAGAGTGGTCTACTCAACACTCTGTAATAACCTACATGGAGAAGGACCCAAAGATCAATAGATGTATGTATACGTGTAAATGAACAAGATTCTGTACACCTACAACAAAAGACATTTTCAATCAAACTTGCTCTGAGAAAAAGTACAACTTAAAGACACAAACAAGAATTAAGGAGGCTAAAACTTATGGGGGTTTGTCCTGGCACATTCCAATCTAATCTGCAACCTAACAGCACAACTTGCAGCAAGGTTCTGTTTCCCTAGCAAGCAGAGATGGCAACGTAGAAATGCTGCCACACTAAGGCCGTTTCCTCAAACAGCAGCTTTAAATCCACTGCTAATGGTCACTAATAGTCACAAGGACTGCAGGGCTGTAAATGACTCATGCCCTCAACAACTGTCCTGGGGTAGGGAATGGCCAAAAAAATCCAAACGCGGCAAATTTTTCAAGAAGGCAATTTGAAGTTGTAAGTTTAGCTCCATCTTTAAACGAATGAAAAGGACATTGATAAACGCAAAACATCAGGAATTATCAGTCGCATGCAAAGCCAATCTACACAAAGGTATCACCTCTCACCGGTCAGAATGACCATCAGCAAAAAGTCAACAAACAATAGATGTTGAAGAAGTTGTGGAGAATAGTGTAACCTCTCGGTCTAAGTGGGATGTAAACTGGTAACAGCCAATAATAGCAACAGAATGGCAGTGCGTTTCAAGGTGAAAATTGAGTTACCATATGATCCGGAAGGCCCACTGTTGGGCCTGTCACCTGTGAAAGCCAGAATCAAAAAGACACAGGATGGAAAATCGTGTATTGCAGCAGTATACACCATGGCCAAGACATGGAAGCAACAAAAATGTCCATCAGCAGATGAGTGGACGAAAAAGTGGTCCATGTACACAATGCAACATTAGACACAGAAAAGAATGAAACAATGCCGGTCGCAGCACCATAGATGAGGCTACAGATAATCACACAACTTGAAGTAAGTCAGGAAGCGACAGACACATATCCTATGATATCACGTATAGGTGTTATCTAAAAATTCATAGGAAGGAACCTATTTCCACAGAGAAGGACATTGACGTGTTCAGAAAACAAGCTTGTGGTTAGCCAGACGGAAAGGTGTGAGGAATATATAACGGAGCGTATTGGGTTTAACAGACATATGCTAATATTTATAAAATATATAATCATCAGAGACATACCGAATACCAAGAGAGGTCTACACAACTTTCTGTAATAACCTATATGGAACAGGATCCAAACATGAAAAGATATATGTATCAATGAAAGAGATTCTGTACACCTAGAACAAACACAACATTGCAATTAAATTTGCTCGGAGAAAAATGAAAATTAAACTAAGAATACCAACAGCAAATAAGTAGACATAGTTTTGGGGTGTTTGTCCTGGCACATTCCACTCTACTTTACAACCTACAAACAGGACTTCCAGGAAGGCTCTTTTCCCTTAGTAACCAGAGTTGGGAATATAGAAATGCTGCCCCCTTGTGGCCGTTTCCTGCAACAGCAGCTTTAAACCCAGAGCTAATGGTCATGTAATAGTCACAATTACTATAGGGCTCTAAATGACACCTGCCCTCAAAAAACGTACTGGTGCAGGTAACGGCCACAGGAATTCAGAACATGGCAAATTTTTCAAGGAAACAATTTGAAGAGGTAAGTTTCTCTGTTTTACTTTAAAAAAAAGTACGTAGATAAAAGCTCAATATCGGGAATTTTTAGATGCATGCAAATCCAAACTACAAAAAGGTATCACCACCCAACACTCAAAATGTCATCTGTAAAA
This sequence comes from Balaenoptera ricei, assembly GCF_028023285.1. NCBI lineage: Eukaryota > Metazoa > Chordata > Mammalia > Artiodactyla > Balaenopteridae > Balaenoptera > Balaenoptera ricei. Next base: position 128,148,507 of record NC_082639.1, on the reverse strand, counting down.
AGTCTACAAACAATAAACGCTGATGGGTTTTTTATAGAACTGTGTACCCTCAAGTTGCTGGTGGGATGTAATCTGGTAACAGCCAGTAGTGAGAACAGAATGGAGGTGCGTTGAAAGGTAAAAATTGAACTACCATATGATCTAGTAGGCCCAATGCTGGGCCTAACCCATGAGAAGACCAGAATCCAAAAGACACAGGCTGGCAAGCCTGCACTGCATCAATATTTAGCATAGCCAAGACTTGGAAGTAACCAAAATGTCCATCCACAGATGAATGTAAAAAGAAGAAGTGGTCCATGTACACAATGGAATATTCGCCGTGGAAAAGAATGAAACACTGCTCTTTGCAGCACCATAGATGAGCCTAGAGATAATCACAGAACATGAGGTAAGTCGGAAAGCAGACGACAAATATCCTGTGATATCACTCCTAGGTGTTACCTAACAACTGACACATATGAACATATTTCCACAGAGAAAGACTCCCACAGACTTAGAAAACAAACTATGGTTATCTTAAGGGAGAAGTGGGAGGAATGGATACATTAAGATTAGGGTTACCATACGTATACAAATACATATTAAACACATGTATCAAACAGACCGACCATATACCAAGGGAGGTCTACTGAACGCTCTGTAATAATTTACACGGGGGCTTGCCTGGTGGCACCGTGGTTAAGAATCCTCCTGCCAATGCAGGGGACACAGGTTCGATCCCTGGTTCGGGAAGATCCCACATGCTGCAGAGCAACTAAGCCCGTGCACCACAACTAATGAGCCTACGCTCTGGAGCCCATGAGCCATAACTACTGAGACCAGGTGCCACAACTACTGAAGCCCGCACGCCTAGAGCCCGTGTTCCGCAACAAAAGAAGCCACTACGGTGAGAAGCCCGTGCACCGCACCGGAGAGTAGCCCCCGCTCACCGCAACTAGAGAAAGCCCACAGGCAGCAAAGAAGATCCAACTCAGCCAAAAACAAATAAATAAGTAAAATAAATTTATTTAAACAAATAATAGTAATTTACATGGGAAGAGGATCTGTACATGAATAAATATATATAATGTTCAATTGAACCTGATTGTGTACACCTACAACAAACACTATTCTACTCATTACCCCAATTTAAAAAATTAAAACCACGAACAGCAATTAATGAGACATAAAGTTACTGGGGTTGTCTCTGGCCCATTCCATTCTCATTTACAACCTAGGAACACGACTTTCAGGAAGGCTCAGCTGCCCTAGTAACCAGATTTGGGGATGGAGAAATGCTGCCGCCTTGTTTCCGGTTCCCACAAGAGCAGCTTTAAACACTGGGCTAACGGTCACTTAAGATGCACAGTAATTGTAGGGCTGTAAATGACACGTGTCCTCAAAAAATGTCCTGGGGTAGGTAATGGCCAAACAAGTTCACAACACGGAAAATTTTTCAAGAAAACGGTTTCAAGAGGTAAGTGTTACTCACACTGTTATTTAAAAAAAAGAAGAACATGGATAAAAGCTCAATATCAGGAATTATTGGTTGGATGCAAATCCAAAATACAAAAAGATTTCACCACCCAATATTCAAAATGCCATCCGTAAACAGTCTACAAACAATGAATGCTGATGGGTTGGTGGAGAAATGCATACCCACTATGCTGTTGGTTGGACGTAAACTGGTAACAGCTAATCACGAGAACAGAATGGAGCTGCGTTTAAAAGGTAAAGAAATTGAGCTACCATACAATGCGGCCGATCCCCTAATGGGCCTATCACCTAAGAAGACCAGAATCGGAAAGACACAGACAGGCAAACATGCACTGTAGCAATATTTACAATAGCCAAGACATTCAAGCAAACAAAATGTCCATCAATAGATAAATGGACAAAGAAGAAGTGGTGGACGTACCGAATGGAATATTAGCCTCAGAAAAAATAAATGAACAATGCCGTTTTCAGGACTACAGATGAGACTAGAAATAATCATATTAGGTTAAGTAAGTCAAAAGGGAATGACAAATATCCTATGATATCATTTATACATGTTATCCTAAGATTGCTACCAATGAACATATTTCCACAGAAAAAGAAACTCACAGACTTAGAAAACAAATGAATGGTTAACCAAAATGAAAGTTGGGAGGATGGACAAATTAGGATTATGGAGCTAACAAACATATACGAATGTATGTTAAGTGTATATAAACATACAACACATGAACTGTATGAATTATATAATCACCAATATATATAAAATATATAATGACAAAACACCTACCATATACCAAGGGAGGTCTACTCAACATTCTGTAATAACATACATGGTAACAGCATCCGAAGAACAACAGACATATGTATGAATCATTGAGCAGATTCTGTACAGCCAGCCAATCGTAACACTCTAATCAAATTTACTCTGATAAGAAATAGAAATTAAATTTTAAAAAACAAACATAAGGAAGGAGACGTAAACTTCCGGGGTCTTGTCCCAGCACATTCCACTCTAATTCATAAGCGAGGAACATGACGTCCAGGAAGGCTCTGTTGCCCTAGTAACAAGAGTTGAGAACGTCATAATGCTGCCGCCTTGTGGCTGTTTCCCACAACAGCAGCTTTAAATCCAGTGCTAATGCTTCCCTAATAGTCACAAGGATTGCAGGGGTGTAAATGACACCTGCCCTCAAAATATGCCCTGGGGTAGGGAATAGGCAAGAAAATTCAACACATGACAAATTTTTCAAGAAGTCAATATGAAGAGGGAAGTTGTACTCACTCTTTAAAAAAAAAGCAAAAGAAAAAAATGGACATGCGTAAAGCGCAGTATAAGGAATTATTAGTCACGTGCAAATCCAACCTCCAAAAAGGTTTCAGCTCACACCAGTCAAATGACCATCAGCAAAAAGTCTACAAACTATGAATGCTGAAGGGGTTTTAGAGAACTGTGTACCTTCTAGCTGCTGGTGGGATGTAAAGTGGTAACAGCACTAAGGAAAACTGAATGGAGCTGCTTTAAAAGGTAAAAACTGAGCTACCATATGATGCGGCAGGGCACCTTCATTGCCTATAACCTAAGACCACCAGAAACGGAAAGACAGAGGCAGGCAAATGTGCAATGCAGGAATATTGAAATAGCCAAGACATGGAAGGAAAAAAAGGGTCCATAAACAGATGAATGAACAAAGAAGAAGTGGTATATGGACAGAATGGAATATCAACCACGAAAAAAAATAAAAGAATGGCATATGCAGCACCACAGAGGAGCCTAGAAATAATCACACAATGTGAAGTAAGTCAGAATGCGAAAGACAAATGTCCTATGCTATCACTTATGTTATCTGAAAATTCATAAAAATGAACATATTTCCATAGAAAAAGGCAATCTCAGATTGAGAAGACAAACTGATGGTTAAGCCAAAGAAAAGGTGTGAGGAATGGATATATTAGGATATTGGGGTTAACAAATATATACTAATACATATAAAATATATCATCCCCAAAGACCTACAGAATACCAAGAGTGGTCTACTCAACACTCTGTAATAACCTACATGGAAAAGGACCCAAAGATCAATAGATGTATGTTTATGTGTAAATGAACAAGATTCTGTACACCTACAACAAAAGACATTTTCAATCAAACTTGCTCTGAGAAAAAGTACAACTTAAAGACACAAACAAGAATTAAGGAGGCTAAAACTTATGGGGGTTTGTCCTGGCACATTCCAATCTAATCTGCAACCTAACAGCACAACTTGCAGCAAGGTTCTGTTTCCCTAGCAAGCAGAGATGGCAACGTAGAAATGCTGCCACACTAAGGCCGTTTCCTCAAACAGCAGCTTTAAATCCACTGCTAATGGTCACTAATAGTCACAAGGACTGCAGGGCTGTAAATGACTCATGCCCTCAACAACTGTCCTGGGGTAGGGAATGGCCAAAAAAATCCAAACGCGGCAAATTTTTCAAGAAGGCAATTTGAAGTTGTAAGTTTAGCTCCATCTTTAAACGAATGAAAAGGACATTGATAAACGCAAAACATCAGGAATTATCAGTCGCATGCAAAGCCAATCTACACAAAGGTATCACCTCTCACCGGTCAGAATGACCATCAGCAAAAAGTCAACAAACAATAGATGTTGAAGAAGTTGTGGAGAATAGTGTAACCTCTCGGTCTAAGTGGGATGTAAACTGGTAACAGCCAATAATAGGAACAGAATGGCAGTGCGTTTCAAGGTGAAAATTGAGTTACCATATGATCCGGAAGGCCCACTGTTGGGCCTGTCACCTGTGAAAGCCAGAATCAAAAAGACACAGGATGGAAAATCGTGTATTGCAGCAGTATACACCATGGCCAAGACATGGAAGCAACAAAAATGTCCATCAGCAGATGAGTGGACGAAAAAGTGGTCCATGTACACAATGCAACATTAGACACAGAAAAGAATGCAACAATGCCGGTCGCAGCACCATAGATGAGGCTACAGATAATCACACAACTTGAAGTAAGTCAGGAAGCGACAGACACATATCCTATGATATCACGTATAGGTGTTATCTAAAAATTCATAGGAAGGAACCTATTTCCACAGAGAAGGACATTGACGTGTTCAGAAAACAAGCTTGTGGTTAGCCAGACGGAAAGGTGTGAGGAATATATAACGGAGCGTATTGGGTTTAACAGACATATGCTAATATTTATAAAATATATAATCATCAGAGACATACCGAATACCAAGAGAGGTCTACACAACTTTCTGTAATAACCTATATGGAACAGGATCCAAACATGAAAAGATATATGTATCAATGAAAGAGATTCTGTACACCTAGAACAAACACAACATTGCAATTAAATTTGCTCGGAGAAAAATGAAAATTAAACTAAGAATACCAACAGCAAATAAGTAGACATAGTTTTGGGGTGTTTGTCCTGGCACATTCCACTCTACTTTACAACCTACAAACAGGACTTCCAGGAAGGCTCTTTTCCCTTAGTAACCAGAGTTGGGAATATAGAAATGCTGCCCCCTTGTGGCCGTTTCCTGCAACAGCAGCTTTAAACCCAGAGCTAATGGTCATGTAATAGTCACAATTACTATAGGGCTCTAAATGACACCTGCCCTCAAAAAACGTACTGGTGCAGGTAACGGCCACAGGAATTCAGAACATGGCAAATTTTTCAAGGAAACAATTTGAAGAGGTAAGTTTCTCTGTTTTACTTTAAAAAAAAGTACGTAGATAAAAGCTCAATATCGGGAATTTTTAGATGCATGCAAATCCAAACTACAAAAAGGTATCACCACCCAACACTCAAAATGTCATCTGTAAAAAGTCTACAAACAATAAACGCTGATGGGTTTTTTATAGAACTGTGTACCCTCAAGTTGCTGGTGGGATGTAATCTGGTAACAGCCAGTAGTGAGAACAGAATGGAGGTGCGTTGAAAGGTAAAAATTGAACTACCATATGATCTAGTAGGCCCAATGCTGGGCCTAACCCATGAGAAGACCAGAATCCAAAAGACACAGGCTGGCAAGCCTGCACTGCATCAACATTTAGCATAGCCAAGACTTGGAAGTAACCAAAATGTCCATCCACAGATGAATGTAAAAAGAAGAAGTGGTCCATGTACACAATGGAATATTCGCCGTGGAAAAGAATGAAACACTGCTCTTTGCAGCACCATAGATGAGCCTACAGATAATCACAGAGCATGAGGTAAGTCGGAAAGCAGACGACAAATATCCTGTGATATCACTCCTAGGTGTTACCTAACAACTGACACATATGAACATATTTCCACAGAGAAAGACTCCCACAGACTTAGAAAACAAACTATGGTTATCTTAAGGGAGAAGTGGGAGGAATGGATACATTAAGATTAGGGTTACCATACGTATACAAATACATATTAAACACATGTATCAAACAGACCGACCATATACCAAGGGAGGTCTACTGAACGCTCTGTAATAATTTACACGGGGGCTTGCCTGGTGGCACCGTGGTTAAGAATCCTCCTGCCAATGCAGGGGACACAGGTTCGATCCCTGGTTCGGGAAGATCCCACATGCTGCAGAGCAACTAAGCCCGTGCACCACAACTAATGAGCCTACGCTCTGGAGCCCATGAGCCATAACCACTGAGACCAGGTGCCACAACTACTGAAGCCCACACGCCTAGAGCCCGTGTTCCGCAACAAAAGAAGCCACTACGGTGAGAAGCCCGTGCACCGCACCGGAGAGTAGCCCCCGCTCACCGCAACTAGAGAAAGCCCACAGGCAGCAAAGAAGATCCAACTCAGCCAAAAACAAATAAATAAGTAAAATAAATTTATTTAAACAAATAATAGTAATTTACATGGGAAGAGGATCTGTACATGAATAAATATATATAATGTTCAATTGAACCTGATTGTGTACACCTACAACAAACACTATTCTACTCATTACCCCAATTTAAAAAATTAAAACCACGAACAGCAATTAATGAGACATAAAGTTACTGGGGTTGTCTCTGGCCCATTCTATTCTCATTTACAACCTAGGAACACGACTTTCAGGAAGGCTCAGCTGCCCTAGTAACCAGATTTGGGGATGGAGAAATGCTGCCGCCTTGTTTCCTGTTCCCACAAGAGCAGCTTTAAACACTGGGCTAACGGTCACTTGAGATGCACAGTAATTGTAGGGCTGTAAATGACACGTGTCCTCAAAAAATGTCCTGGGGTAGGTAATGGCCAAAAAAGTTCACAACACGGAAAATTTTTCAAGAAAACGGTTTCAAGAGGTAAGTGTTACTCACACTGTTATTTAAAAAAAAGAAGAACATGGATAAAAGCTCAATATCAGGAATTATTGGTTGGATGCAAATCCAAAATACAAAAAGATTTCACCACCCAATATTCAAAATGCCATCCGTAAACAGTCTACAAACAATGAATGCTGATGGGTTGGTGGAGAAATGCATACCCACTATGCTGTTGGTTGGACGTAAACTGGTAACAGCTAATCACGAGAACAGAATGGAGCTGCGTTTAAAAGGTAAAGAAATTGAGCTACCATACAATGCGGCCGATCCCCTAATGGGCCTATCACCTAAGAAGACCAGAATCGGAAAGACACAGACAGGCAAACATGCACTGTAGCAATATTTACAATAGCCAAGACATTCAAGCAAACAAAATGTCCATCAATAGATAAATGGACAAAGAAGAAGTGGTGGACGTACCGAATGGAATATTAGCCTCAGAAAAAATAAATGAACAATGCCGTTTTCAGGACTACAGATGAGACTAGAAATAATCATATTAGGTTAAGTAAGTCAAAAGGGAATGACAAATATCCTATGATATCATTTATACATGTTATCCTAAGATTGCTACCAATGAACATATTTCCACAGAAAAAGAAACTCACAGACTTAGAAAACAAATGAATGGTTAACCAAAATGAAAGGTGGGAGGATGGACAAATTAGGATTATGGAGCTAACAAACATATACGAATGTATGTTAAGTGTATATAAACATACAACACATGAACTGTATGAATTATATAATCACCAATATATAGAAAATATATAATGACAAAACACCTACCATATACCAAGGGAGGTCTACTCAACATTCTGTAATAACATACATGGTAACAGCATCCGAAGAACAACAGACATATGTATGAATCATTGAGCAGATTCTGTACAGCCAGCCAATCGTAACACTCTAATCAAATTTACTCTGATAAGAAATAGAAATTAAATTTTAAAAAACAAACATAAGTAAGGAGACGTAAACTTCCGGGGTCTTGTTCCAGCACATTCCACTCTAATTCATAAGCGAGGAACATGACGTCCAGGAAGGCTCTGTTGCCCTAGTAACAAGAGTTGAGAACGTCATAATGCTGCCGCCTTGTGGCTGTTTCCCACAACAGCAGCTTTAAATCCAGTGCTAATGCTTCCCTAATAGTCACAAGGATTGCAGGGATGTAAATGACACCTGCCCTCAAAATATGCCCTGGGGTAGGGAATAGGCAAGAAAATTCAACACATGACAAATTTTTCAAGAAGTCAATATGAAGAGGGAAGTTGTACTCACTCTTTAAAAAAAAAGCAAAAGAAAAAAATGGACATGCGTAAAGCGCAGTATAAGGAATTATTAGTCACGTGCAAATCCAACCTCCAAAAAGGTTTCAGCTCACACCAGTCAAATGACCATCAGCAAAAAGTCTACAAACTATGAATGCTGAAGGGGTTTTAGAGAACTGTGTACCTTCTAGCTGCTGGTGGGATGTAAAGTGGTAACAGCACTAAGGAAAACTGAATGGAGCTGCTTTAAAAGGTAAAAACTGAGCTACCATATGATGCGGCAGGGCACCTTCATTGCCTATAACCTAAGACCACCAGAAACGGAAAGACAGAGGCAGGCAAATGTGCAATGCAGGAATATTGAAATAGCCAAGACATGGAAGGAAAAAAAGGGTCCATAAACAGATGAATGAACAAAGAAGAAGTGGTATATGGACAGAATGGAATATCAACCACGAAAAAAAATAAAAGAATGGCATATGCAGCACCACAGAGGAGCCTAGAAATAATCACACAATGTGAAGTAAGTCAGAATGCGAAAGACAAATGTCCTATGCTATCACTTATGTTATCTGAAAATTCATAAAAATGAACATATTTCCATAGAAAAAGGCAATCTCAGATTGAGAAGACAAACTGATGGTTAAGCCAAAGAAAAGGTGTGAGGAATGGATATATTAGGATATTGGGGTTAACAAATATATACTAATACATATAAAATATATCATCCCCAAAGACCTACAGAATACCAAGAGTGGTCTACTCAACACTCTGTAATAACCTACATGGAGAAGGACCCAAAGATCAATAGATGTATGTATATGTGTAAATGAACAAGATTCTGTACACCTACAACAAAAGACATTTTCAATCAAACTTGCTCTGAGAAAAAGTACAACTTAAAGACACAAACAAGAATTAAGGAGGCTAAAACTTATGGGGGTTTGTCCTGGCACATTCCAATCTAATCTGCAACCTAACAGCACAACTTGCAGCAAGGTTCTGTTTCCCTAGCAAGCAGAGATGGCAACGTAGAAATGCTGCCACACTAAGGCCGTTTCCTCAAACAGCAGCTTTAAATCCACTGCTAATGGTCACTAATAGTCACAAGGACTGCAGGGCTGTAAATGACTCATGCCCTCAACAACTGTCCTGGGGTAGGGAATGGCCAAAAAAATCCAAACGCGGCAAATTTTTCAAGAAGGCAATTTGAAGTTGTAAGTTTAGCTCCATCTTTAAACGAATGAAAAGGACATTGATAAACGCAAAACATCAGGAATTATCAGTCGCATGCAAAGCCAATCTACACAAAGGTATCACCTCTCACCGGTCAGAATAACCATCAGCAAAAAGTCAACAAACAATAGATGTTGAAGAAGTTGTGGAGAATAGTGTAACCTCTCGGTCTAAGTGGGATGTAAACTGGTAACAGCCAATAATAGCAACAGAATGGCAGTGCGTTTCAAGGTGAAAATTGAGTTACCATATGATCCGGAAGGCCCACTGTTGGGCCTGTCACCTGTGAAAGCCAGAATCAAAAAGACACAGGATGGAAAATCGTGTATTGCAGCAGTATACACCATGGCCAAGACATGGAAGCAACAAAAATGTCCATCAGCAGATGAGTGGACGAAAAAGTGGTCCATGTACACAATGCAACATTAGACACAGAAAAGAATGCAACAATGCCGGTCGCAGCACCATAGATGAGGCTACAGATAATCACACAACTTGAAGTAAGTCAGGAAGCGACAGACACATATCCTATGATATCACGTATAGGTGTTATCTAAAAATTCATAGGAAGGAACCTATTTCCACAGAGAAGGACATTGACGTGTTCAGAAAACAAGCTTGTGGTTAGCCAGACGGAAAGGTGTGAGGAATATATAACGGAGCGTATTGGGTTTAACAGACATATGCTAATATTTATAAAATATATAATCATCAGAGACATACCGAATACCAAGAGAGGTCTACACAACTTTCTGTAATAACCTATATGGAACAGGATCCAAACATGAAAAGATATATGTATCAATGAAAGAGATTCTGTACACCTAGAACAAACACAACATTGCAATTAAATTTGCTCGGAGAAAAATGAAAATTAAACTAAGAATACCAACAGCAAATAAGTAGACATAGTTTTGGGGTGTTTGTCCTGGCACATTCCACTCTACTTTACAACCTACAAACAGGACTTCCAGGAAGGCTCTTTTCCCTTAGAAACCAGAGTTGGGAATATAGAAATGCTGCCGCCTTGTGGCCGTTTCCTGCAACAGCAGCTTTAAACCCAGAGCTAATGGTCATGTAATAGTCACAATTACTACAGGGCTCTAAATGACACCTGCCCTCAAAAAACGTACTGGTGCAAGTAATGGCCACAGGAATTCAGAACATGGCAAATTTTTCAAGGAAACAATTTGAAGAGGTAAGTTTCTCTGTTTTACTTAAAAAAAAGTACGTAGATAAAAGCTCAATATCGGGAATTTTTAGATGCATGCAAATCCAAACTACAAAAAGGTATCACCACCCAACACTCAAAATGTCATCTGTAAAAAGTCTACAAACAATAAACGCTGATGGGTTTTTTATAGAACTGTGTACCCTCAAGTTGCTGGTGGGATGTAATCTGGTAACAGCCAGTAGTGAGAACAGAATGGAGGTGCGTTGAAAGGTAAAAATTGAACTACCATATGATCTAGTAGGCCCAATGCTGGGCCTAACCCATGAGAAGACCAGAATCCAAAAGACACAGGCTGGCAAGCCTGCACTGCATCAATATTTAGCATAGCCAAGACTTGGAAGTAACCAAAATGTCCATCCACAGATGAATGTAAAAAGAAGAAGTGGTCCATGTACACAATGGAATATTCGCCGTGGAAAAGAATGAAACACTGCTCTTTGCAGCACCATAGATGAGCCTAGAGATAATCACAGAACATGAGGTAAGTCGGAAAGCAGACGACAAATATCCTGTGATATCACTCCTAGGTGTTACCTAACAACTGACACATATGAACATATTTCCACAGAGAAAGACTCCCACAGACTTAGAAAACAAACTATGGTTATCTTAAGGGAGAAGTGGGAGGAATGGATACATTAAGATTAGGGTTACCATACGTATACAAATACATATTAAACACATGTATCAAACAGACCGACCATATACCAAGGGAGGTCTACTGAACGCTCTGTAATAATTTACACGGGGGCTTGCCTGGTGGCACCGTGGTTAAGAATCCTCCTGCCAATGCAGGGGACACAGGTTCGATCCCTGGTTCGGGAAGATCCCACATGCTGCAGAGCAACTAAGCCCGTGCACCACAACTAATGAGCCTACGCTCTGGAGCCCATGAGCCATAACCACTGAGACCAGGTGCCACAACTACTGAAGCCCGCACGCCTAGAGCCCGTGTTCCGCAACAAAAGAAGCCACTACGGTGAGAAGCCCGTGCACCGCACCGGAGAGTAGCCCCCGCTCACCGCAACTAGAGAAAGCCCACAGGCAGCAAAGAAGATCCAACTCAGCCAAAAACAAATAAATAAGTAAAATACATTTATTTAAAAAAATAATAGTAATTTACATGGGAAGAGGATCTGTACATGAATAAATATATATAATGTTCAATTGAACCTGATTGTGTACACCTACAACAAACACTATTCTACTCATTACCCCAATTTAAAAAATTAAAACCACGAACAGCAATTAATGAGACATAAAGTTACTGGGGTTGTCTCTGGCCCATTCCATTCTCATTTACAACCTAGGAACATGACTTTCAGGAAGGCTCAGCTGCCCTAGTAACCAGATTTGGGGATGGAGAAATGCTGCCGCCTTGTTTCCGGTTCCCACAAGAGCAGCTTTAAACACTGGGCTAACGGTCACTTAAGATGCACAGTAATTGTAGGGCTGTAAATGACACGTGTCCTCAAAAAATGTCCTGGGGTAGGTAATGGCCAAAAAAGTTCACAACACGGAAAATTTTTCAAGAAAACGGTTTCAAGAGGTAAGTGTTACTCACACTGTTATTTAAAAAAAAGAAGAACATGGATAAAAGCTCAATATCAGGAATTATTGGTTGGATGCAAATCCAAAATACAAAAAGATTTCACCACCCAATATTCAAAATGCCATCCGTAAACAGTCTACAAACAATGAATGCTGATGGGTTGGTGGAGAAATGCATACCCACTATGCTGTTGGTTGGACGTAAACTGGTAACAGCTAATCACGAGAACAGAATGGAGCTGCGTTTAAAAGGTAAAGAAATTGAGCTACCATACAATGCGGCCGATCCCCTAATGGGCCTATCACCTAAGAAGACCAGAATCGGAAAGACACAGACAGGCAAACATGCACTGTAGCAATATTTACAATAGCCAAGACATTCAAGCAAACAAAATGTCCATCAATAGATAAATGGACAAAGAAGAAGTGGTGGACGTACCGAATGGAATATTAGCCTCAGAAAAAATAAATGAACAATGCCGTTTTCAGGACTACAGATGAGACTAGAAATAATCATATTAGGTTAAGTAAGTCAAAAGGGAATGACAAATATCCTATGATATCATTTATACATGTTATCCTAAGATTACTACCAATGAACATATTTCCACAGAAAAAGAAACTCACAGACTTAGAAAACAAATGAATGGTTAACCAAAATGAAAGGTGGGAGGATGGACAAATTAGGATTATGGAGCTAACAAACATATACGAATGTATGTTAAGTGTATATAAACATACAACACATGAACTGTATGAATTATATAATCACCAATATATATAAAATATATAATGACAAAACACCTACCATATACCAAGGGAGGTCTACTCAACATTCTGTAATAACATACATGGTAACAGCATCCGAAGAACAACAGACATATGTATGAATCATTGAGCAGATTCTGTACAGCCAGCCAATCGTAACACTCTAATCAAATTTACTCTGATAAGAAATAGAAATTAAATTTTAAAAAACAAACATAAGTAAGGAGACGTAAACTTCCGGGGTCTTGTCCCAGCACATTCCACTCTAATTCATAAGCGAGGAACATGACGTCCAGGAAGGCTCTGTTGCCCTAGTAACAAGAGTTGAGAACGTCATAATGCTGCCGCCTTGTGGCTGTTTCCCACAACAGCAGCTTTAAATCCAGTGCTAATGCTTCCCTAATAGTCACAAGGATTGCAGGGATGTAAATGACACCTGCCCTCAAAATATGCCCTGGGGTAGGGAATAGGCAAGAAAATTCAACACATGACAAATTTTTCAAGAAGTCAATATGAAGAGGGAAGTTGTACTCACTCTTTAAAAAAAAAGCAAAAGAAAAAAATGGACATGCGTAAAGCGCAGTATAAGGAATTATTAGTCACGTGCAAATCCAACCTCCAAAAAGGTTTCAGCTCACACCAGTCAAATGACCATCAGCAAAAAGTCTACAAACTATGAATGCTGAAGGGGTTTTAGAGAACTGTGTACCTTCTAGCTGCTGGTGGGATGTAAAGTGGTAACAGCACTAAGGAAAACTGAATGGAGCTGCTTTAAAAGGTAAAAACTGAGCTACCATATGATGCGGCAGGGCACCTTCATTGCCTATAACCTAAGACCACCAGAAACGGAAAGACAGAGGCAGGCAAATGTGCAATGCAGGAATATTGAAATAGCCAAGACATGGAAGGAAAAAAAGGGTCCATAAACAGATGAATGAACAAAGAAGAAGTGGTATATGGACAGAATGGAATATCAACCACGAAAAAAAATAAAAGAATGGCATATGCAGCACCACAGAGGAGCCTAGAAATAATCACACAATGTGAAGTAAGTCAGAATGCGAAAGACAAATGTCCTATGCTATCACTTATGTTATCTGAAAATTCATAAAAATGAACATATTTCCATAGAAAAAGGCAATCTCAGATTGAGAAGACAAACTGATGGTTAAGCCAAAGAAAAGGTGTGAGGAATGGATATATTAGGATATTGGGGTTAACAAATATATACTAATACATATAAAATATATCATCCCCAAAGACCTACAGAATACCAAGAGTGGTCTACTCAACACTCTGTAATAACCTACATGGAAAAGGACCCAAAGATCAATAGATGTATGTTTATGTGTAAATGAACAAGATTCTGTACACCTACAACAAAAGACATTTTCAATCAAACTTGCTCTGAGAAAAAGTACAACTTAAAGACACAAACAAGAATTAAGGAGGCTAAAACTTATGGGGGTTTGTCCTGGCACATTCCAATCTAATCTGCAACCTAACAGCACAACTTGCAGCAAGGTTCTGTTTCCCTAGCAAGCAGAGATGGCAACGTAGAAATGCTGCCACACTAAGGCCGTTTCCTCAAACAGCAGCTTTAAATCCACTGCTAATGGTCACTAATAGTCACAAGGACTGCAGGGCTGTAAATGACTCATGCCCTCAACAACTGTCCTGGGGTAGGGAATGGCCAAAAAAATCCAAACGCGGCAAATTTTTCAAGAAGGCAATTTGAAGTTGTAAGTTTAGCTCCATCTTTAAACGAATGAAAAGGACATTGATAAACGCAAAACATCAGGAATTATCAGTCGCATGCAAAGCCAATCTACACAAAGGTATCACCTCTCACCGGTCAGAATGACCATCAGCAAAAAGTCAACAAACAATAGATGTTGAAGAAGTTGTGGAGAATAGTGTAACCTCTCGGTCTAAGTGGGATGTAAACTGGTAACAGCCAATAATAGCAACAGAATGGCAGTGCGTTTCAAGGTGAAAATTGAGTTACCATATGATCCGGAAGGCCCACTGTTGGGCCTGTCACCTGTGAAAGCCAGAATCAAAAAGACACAGGATGGAAAATCGTGTATTGCAGCAGTATACACCATGGCCAAGACATGGAAGCAACAAAAATGTCCATCAGCAGATGAGTGGACGAAAAAGTGGTCCATGTACACAATGCAACATTAGACACAGAAAAGAATGCAACAATGCCGGTCGCAGCACCATAGATGAGGCTACAGATAATCACACAACTTGAAGTAAGTCAGGAAGCGACAGACACATATCCTATGATATCACGTATAGGTGTTATCTAAAAATTCATAGGAAGGAACCTATTTCCACAGAGAAGGACATTGACGTGTTCAGAAAACAAGCTTGTGGTTAGCCAGACGGAAAGGTGTGAGGAATATATAACGGAGCGTATTGGGTTTAACAGACATATGCTAATATTTATAAAATATATAATCATCAGAGACATACCGAATACCAAGAGAGGTCTACACAACTTTCTGTAATAACCTATATGGAACAGGATCCAAACATGAAAAGATATATGTATCAATGAAAGAGATTCTGTACACCTAGAACAAACACAACATTGCAATTAAATTTGCTCGGAGAAAAATGAAAATTAAACTAAGAATACCAACAGCAAATAAGTAGACATAGTTTTGGGGTGTTTGTCCTGGCACATTCCACTCTACTTTACAACCTACAAACAGGACTTCCAGGAAGGCTCTTTTCCCTTAGAAACCAGAGTTGGGAATATAGAAATGCTGCCGCCTTGTGGCCGTTTCCTGCAACAGCAGCTTTAAACCCAGAGCTAATGGTCATGTAATAGTCACAATTACTACAGGGCTCTAAATGACACCTGCCCTCAAAAAACGTACTGGTGCAAGTAATGGCCACAGGAATTCAGAACATGGCAAATTTTTCAAGGAAACAATTTGAAGAGGTAAGTTTCTCTGTTTTACTTAAAAAAAAGTACGTAGATAAAAGCTCAATATCGGGAATTTTTAGATGCATGCAAATCCAAACTACAAAAAGGTATCACCACCCAACACTCAAAATGTCATCTGTAAAAAGTCTACAAACAATAAACGCTGATGGGTTTTTTATAGAACTGTGTACCCTCAAGTTGCTGGTGGGATGTAATCTGGTAACAGCCAGTAGTGAGAACAGAATGGAGGTGCGTTGAAAGGTAAAAATTGAACTACCATATGATCTAGTAGGCCCAATGCTGGGCCTAACCCATGAGAAGACCAGAATCCAAAAGACACAGGCTGGCAAGCCTGCACTGCATCAATATTTAGCATAGCCAAGACTTGGAAGTAACCAAAATGTCCATCCACAGATGAATGTAAAAAGAAGAAGTGGTCCATGTACACAATGGAATATTCGCCGTGGAAAAGAATGAAACACTGCTCTTTGCAGCACCATAGATGAGCCTAGAGATAATCACAGAACATGAGGTAAGTCGGAAAGCAGACGACAAATATCCTGTGATATCACTCCTAGGTGTTACCTAACAACTGACACATATGAACATATTTCCACAGAGAAAGACTCCCACAGACTTAGAAAACAAACTATGGTTATCTTAAGGGAGAAGTGGGAGGAATGGATACATTAAGATTAGGGTTACCATACGTATACAAATACATATTAAACACATGTATCAAACAGACCGACCATATACCAAGGGAGGTCTACTGAACGCTCTGTAATAATTTACACGGGGGCTTGCCTGGTGGCACCGTGGTTAAGAATCCTCCTGCCAATGCAGGGGACACAGGTTCGATCCCTGGTTCGGGAAGATCCCACATGCTGCAGAGCAACTAAGCCCGTGCACCACAACTAATGAGCCTACGCTCTGGAGCCCATGAGCCATAACCACTGAGACCAGGTGCCACAACTACTGAAGCCCGCACGCCTAGAGCCCGTGTTCCGCAACAAAAGAAGCCACTACGGTGAGAAGCCCGTGCACCGCACCGGAGAGTAGCCCCCGCTCACCGCAACTAGAGAAAGCCCACAGGCAGCAAAGAAGATCCAACTCAGCCAAAAACAAATAAATAAGTAAAATACATTTATTTAAAAAAATAATAGTAATTTACATGGGAAGAGGATCTGTACATGAATAAATATATATAATGTTCAATTGAACCTGATTGTGTACACCTACAACAAACACTATTCTACTCATTACCCCAATTTAAAAAATTAAAACCACGAACAGCAATTAATGAGACATAAAGTTACTGGGGTTGTCTCTGGCCCATTCCATTCTCATTTACAACCTAGGAACATGACTTTCAGGAAGGCTCAGCTGCCCTAGTAACCAGATTTGGGGATGGAGAAATGCTGCCGCCTTGTTTCCGGTTCCCACAAGAGCAGCTTTAAACACTGGGCTAACGGTCACTTAAGATGCACAGTAATTGTAGGGCTGTAAATGACACGTGTCCTCAAAAAATGTCCTGGGGTAGGTAATGGCCAAAAAAGTTCACAACACGGAAAATTTTTCAAGAAAACGGTTTCAAGAGGTAAGTGTTACTCACACTGTTATTTAAAAAAAAGAAGAACATGGATAAAAGCTCAATATCAGGAATTATTGGTTGGATGCAAATCCAAAATACAAAAAGATTTCACCACCCAATATTCAAAATGCCATCCGTAAACAGTCTACAAACAATGAATGCTGATGGGTTGGTGGAGAAATGCATACCCACTATGCTGTTGGTTGGACGTAAACTGGTAACAGCTAATCACGAGAACAGAATGGAGCTGCGTTTAAAAGGTAAAGAAATTGAGCTACCATACAATGCGGCCGATCCCCTAATGGGCCTATCACCTAAGAAGACCAGAATCGGAAAGACACAGACAGGCAAACATGCACTGTAGCAATATTTACAATAGCCAAGACATTCAAGCAAACAAAATGTCCATCAATAGATAAATGGACAAAGAAGAAGTGGTGGACGTACCGAATGGAATATTAGCCTCAGAAAAAATAAATGAACAATGCCGTTTTCAGGACTACAGATGAGACTAGAAATAATCATATTAGGTTAAGTAAGTCAAAAGGGAATGACAAATATCCTATGATATCATTTATACATGTTATCCTAAGATTACTACCAATGAACATATTTCCACAGAAAAAGAAACTCACAGACTTAGAAAACAAATGAATGGTTAACCAAAATGAAAGGTGGGAGGATGGACAAATTAGGATTATGGAGCTAACAAACATATACGAATGTATGTTAAGTGTATATAAACATACAACACATGAACTGTATGAATTATATAATCACCAATATATAGAAAATATATAATGACAAAACACCTACCATATACCAAGGGAGGTCTACTCAACATTCTGTAATAACATACATGGTAACAGCATCCGAAGAACAACAGACATATGTATGAATCATTGAGCAGATTCTGTACAGCCAGCCAATCGTAACACTCTAATCAAATTTACTCTGATAAGAAATAGAAATTAAATTATAAAAAAAAAACATAAGTAAGGAGACGTAAACTTCCGGGGTCTTGTCCCAGCACATTCCACTCTAATTCATAAGCGAGGAACATGACGTCCAGGAAGGCTCTGTTGCCCTAGTAACAAGAGTTGAGAACGTCATAATGCTGCCGCCTTGTGGCTGTTTCCCACAACAGCAGCTTTAAATCCAGTGCTAATGCTT